>NC_081324.1:74173368-74476398 GCF_026419965.1 Kogia breviceps
AGGAACATTTTCTCTTTCCACATACTTGCAGACGATACTGTTGCCAAACCTTCTGCCACTTCATAACAAGGATCCTCTTTCCTTCAGTTTCCAATAACATGTTCCTTACTTCCTTTTGAGGTCTCATTGGCAGCATCATCAAAGTTCAGATTCCTACTAAGTTTGTTCAAGATAATTTAGGCTGTCTCTAACACACTCCTCAAAATCTTTCCTGCTTCTGTCCACTGCCTGGTTCCAAACCACTCCCACATTTTAGGTAGTTGTTATGACAGCACCCCATTTCCAAGCACCAAAATCTGTATTAGTTACCTATGCTGCATGACAAATTGCCCCTAAATTTAGTGCTTTAAAAACAGTTATTATCTCACAGTTTCTGTGGGTCAGGAATTTGGACACAGCTTAGCTGGGTGCCCCTGGTACAGAAGGTTGCAATCAAGTTGTTGGCCAAGGCTGCAATCATCTCAGTGTTCAACTAGGTGAGGGTCCATTCTAAGCTCACTTATGTGACCACTGGCCAGGCCTCAGGTTCTCACTGACAGTTGGCGAGACATTAGTTCCTTGACACATGGAGCCCTCTATTGGGCAACTAAAGTGGGCTGACTAGTATCCCCTCCCCCATTCATGTTCACATGGAACCTCAGAATGTGGAAATAGGGTCTCTGCAGATGTAATTAGTTAGGTTAAGATAAGATCATACTAAATTTGGGTGGGTCCTAAATCCAATGACTGGTGTCCTCATAAGAAGAGAGAACATAGAGGCACACAGAAAAGGTCATGTGGAGATTGAGGCAGAGATTAGAATAATGTATCTATAAGCCAAGGGATGCCAAGGACTGCTGGAAGACTCTACTCTTCCCTAGAGTCTTCAGAGGGAGCATGGCCCTTATGACACCTGGATTTCAGACTTTTGGCCTCCAGAACTGTAGAGAATTTCTGTTGTTTTAAGCCACCCAGTTTGTGGTAGTTTGTTATGGCAGCCCCAGGAAACTAATAAAGCAGCTCACATTTTTGACCTGGCTTTCCTCAGAGCAAATAAGCAAGAGAACAGGAGAGAAAGAGAGGGGTACCCAAGATGAAAGCCACAGACTTTTTGCTACCTAATCTCACATGCCATCCCATCATTAGAAGCAAGTCAATAGATCAGTGCACGAGCAGGGTGAGGGGATTAAACAAGATCATGAATACCAAGAGGTGGGCATCATTGAAGGCTATCTTAGGATGGCTACTACCTCCCCAGCAAAAAAAACAGAAAAAATGGAGGAAACCTCTCCTTCCTCAGGGATCTGCCTTCTCCATTCCTTGATTCCTTCAACAAATATTTATTAAACATCTACAGTGGGCCAGGTGTTGGGGATGTGACCAATAATACAGACAAGATTCTTTCCCTTTTTGAGAGTATTTAGTCTAGTGTGGGAGAGAACACTAAAGAAAAAAAGCAAGTGGATATATAAATTAAAATTGTGATAAGTACAAGGAAGTAAATTATGAGGTAATAGGAATATCTGATTTAGATTGAACCAAGGGTCAGGCCTACTCTTTCTGATAAAATAGTATTTCAAATGTGGTTGAAGACTGTGTAGAAATTGATGTGTGTGTGTGTGTGTGTGTGTGTGTGTGTGTGTGTGTGTGTGTGTGTGTGTTGGGTGGGGAGAGTAAGTCTCTAGATAGAGGGATAGTATGTGCAGATAACAGCCAATAAGTTTAACTGCCAGACTCAGAACATTTAAGGCAGGGATTTCATCTCTGCAACTCTACTATGTAGCACAGTGCCTGGCAGAGAGGCACTTGATAAATTCTTACTGAATGAATGAATGAATCCAAGGTACCTTCTATTTCCTAACTGTTATAGGTGATGTCAATTCAAGTCATTTCAAAATTTTCTCCCAAAGTTCACTGCTGGATCACTGTTCTTATTTGTATTAGGTAGCATAAGCAAAGCTGCTATAATAAAAAGACGTAAATAGATAAAAGCTCAACACAAGAGGTTTTTGTTTTTTTCCTCATATAACAATGCTGAGTGGATGTTTAGGTCAACAGGGCAGAGCTCTCCTCCACCCAGGTATCTTCCATCTTGAAGCCTTGCCTTCTCCAGAACCTGGTCATCATCTTCCAGCTGGCAGAGTAAGCAATAGCATCTGTTGACAGATTTTCTGGGCCAGGCCTGGATATGTGCACATCTCTTCTGCTCACTTTCCATTGGGGGAGAGCATAGGCATATGGCCACTTTAAGGGGGTTGAGGAATGTACTGTAGGTATATGACCAACAAAGAGGACAACTAAATAAGTCAAATACTTGACTTATTCTCTGGTATGTTACTCAAGAACCTCAAATTAATCAGATAAAAAAGAACTCTGGATTCCCTGCCTTCACTCTCATCTGAGTCTTTCATTCACTGAATGGCACCACCATCCATGCAAGTTGCTTAAGGCAGTCTCCTGGAAGTTATTCTTGATTTGTTTTTGTTTTTTTGGCCGTGCTACGTGGGATGTGGGAAATTAGTTCCCCACCAGGGATCGAACCTGTGACCCCTGCAGTGGAAGTGCAGAGTCTTAACCACTGACCGCCAAGAAAGTCCCCTTGATTTGTTTCTTATTTTCATCTTCTACGTGGAGTCCTTCAGGAAGTCCTTTCAACTCTACCTCCAAAACATATCATAAACCCATCTATTCTATCTTTACTGCCACTTTCTTAGTTCAAGCTTCATAATAATCTGGGTTATTCCAAAAGCATTTTAATAACTCTCCATGTCTCCAATTTCACTTGCCCATATTTCATTCTCCATACAGCAGTCTTATCTTTTAAAACATAAATTTGATCATATCACTCTTTAGTTTAAAACCTTCCAGTGGCTTAGAATAAAACCCAAAGTTCTCACCATGACCCCTAAGGGTGTATATGATACAACCCCTGCCCACCTCTCCAACCTCATCCTTTATCACTCTCTGCTACTCACCCTGCTCCAGCTACAATGATCTTGCTGCTCCTTGACCACATTTACCTTACTTCCACTTTAACACTTCTGCACTTGCTGTTCCATCTGCTCAGAAATCCCCTTGGATTTCCAATAGACAGTTCCTTCTCATTAGAGGTCTCAGCTTCAAGGTTACGGCCTGGGAGGCCTTCCCTGATCATCTACTTGGAAAAAGCCCCCACACCCAGTTATTCTCTTACCTCAGCATTCTGTTTACTTTCTTTTTAGTATCCACAAACTCTGTTTTTCCCTCTATTTTCTGCTTCCCTTTCCTGAAAATAAGATCCATGAGCAGGTACCGTGTCTTTTCTCTACGGTTCCCCCAGGGTCGAGTAGACGTGGCACACAGCTGTGCTGAGTAAATAAGTGAATGAATGAAGAGGCATCAAGAGGTGATTAACCAAAAGCTCCTGCAAGGTTCTCTGACAGATTGTTGGTGTCGAGTAAGGAGCACAAACCTGGGTTCCGGTTCGGACTTGCCCACTTCTCAGCTGTGCGCAAATGAGTGTCAGTCTCTGAGAGCCTCAGTTACCGCATCCGTTAACAGGTAATAAGCACATACTTACCTGAAAAGGCCAAATGCCTACTTTATAAAGGAGAAAGGAACTAAGAGAAGAAAAGAGCTTCACGTAAAATAAACGCTCGTATATATAACTATTATTATATATAATTGTTGTTACCGCAGGACCCGCCTGTGGCCTCAGTTTCCTCTTCTCTATTACGAGTTGATATCCCCGGCTCCTTCCGCAGAGTGTTTCTGGCGCCACAAATTTCGTCCGCGGCGATGGGAGAAAAGAGAGACGCTCGCGAAGCCACTAGAGTCCGGTGGTGAGGTCCAATAGCCCCGCCCCGCGAACCTGAGCATTTTACGTCATCAACTCGGCGCCAGCGCTGCGGAGGGCCCCGGGGCCTATCCTGGGTGTGGCGCCACCTTGGGGAGACCTTGGCGGACGCCTGCAAGTCAACTCCTTGGTTCGCGGGCGGCTCCGAAACCGCAGCGGACCGTGACGAGGGGCGCGTGGAGCCGTGGGGACACGAAGTCGGGCGGCAGGAGGGGCGGCCCGGATCTCAGGCGGGGCACAGCGCCGGCAAGCGGGCGGCTGGCGGGGCTGCCCGGCGCGGGTGTCCCGGCGATGTGTGGCGCTGAAGCAGCAGCGGGAGCAGCGGCGGCGGCGGCGGTGGGCTCGGCTTCGGCTTCGCGGCGGTGCCGGCGGCGGAGGCGGAGGCGCAGGCTCCTCCTTAGGACCTGGCGACCCCGGGCCTAAGCGGCGGCCCCGCAAGGCCCCAGCATATCGCCCCGAATCGGGGCCTTCCCCGCCTCGCCCTGCCCCGGGAGCCTGCCTCCCCGGCCGGGGATGAGGCCGGGAGGTGGCCGCGCGGGGCCCAGCACAAAGGCTTGTTCCCGGGGGCCGCTGCCGCCGCCGCCCCCAGCCTAGAGCCGCCCGCCGAGGCCGAGCCGGCGCCGGGGCCCTCATCCCCGCAGGTTCCCGAGGGCGGCTGCTGCCCGTCTCCCCGAGACCCAGGGCCCCGAGCGCTGAGCCCCGTGTTCCTTCGGCTGCGGCGGGATCCGGCAGCTGCGCAGCCTCCGCTGCTCCCGGCCGTTCGGGCCCCGCGGAGTATGTGGGAGGAGAGCGACATGGAGAAAGCCATCAAGGTAAGGGGGAGATGCCCCCTTCCTCCCCGCTTTGTCTCTGTGACATTCCTCTCGGCTCCAACCTCAGAAAGCGGAGAGAACTTGGAGCAACTCCCGGGTTTCGGTTTTCACTGGGTTCCGTGGACTGCGTTTTACAGCACTGGGGCGAAGGGTTTGTTTGTGTAGGGAGGGACATCCGACTCTCTCCGACTTAACCTGCTTAAAGCGGGGATATCATTCCCCGCTTCGCTAGAATGGGAGGTGAGTGGCGTGGAGATACTTGATGTGAGTAGGACGGAGGGGGCCCCACTACTGTTTTCGATCATTCCCCAAGTGCCTTCAGAATTTGCTTTCAGATGATCTGCTGCAACACTACTTGGAGAGCTGGACCTTACCCATCGCTCCAGATTTGTTTGAAATCTGCTGTTGCAGAAGGAGGTGATCGCCTTCTTACAAGACCTGTCCTGTGGCAAATAAGTTGTTCTCACTTTTCCGTGTGGTCCCTCCCCTATTCCTGTTTCCTGTTTCCTTTTCCTTCTCCTCCTAGGTAGCACTAAGTTTATTTAGAAGGAGCTAATGGTGTCCTGTAACTTACTGCTGTTAACCAAAAGAAAAGCAAATATGTGTGTTCCAAAGTGACCCAAATAAAATGACACATTTTTTAAAACCTGCTTTTTACTCTTTTTTTTTTTAAAAAACAGGCAGACATTGAGGCATTCAGTCAAAGGAGTCAGAAAGTTATTATTTAGCTGTACTTAGGAAATTAGGTTCTTATGTGAATTGAACACTGAAGCTTAAAGTTTGATATGTATTATTTACTTATTTTACAGTATTAAGTCAACTCTGTGCATTTAAGAATTTCATTTTCCCTTGAGGGACAGGCAACTTGGGGTTATTTTCCCTATCAAGATACAATCACTACAGTCAATAACTAATTAAGAACTTACACATTTAGGGCTTCCCTGGTGGCGCAGCAGTTGAGAGTCCGCCTGCCAATGCAGGGGGCGTGGGTTCATGCCCCGGTCTGGGAAGATCCCACATGCCACGGAGTGGCTAGGCCCGTGAGCCATGGCCGCTGAGCCTGCGCGTCCGGAGCCTGTGCTCCGCAGCGGGAGAGGCCACAACAATGAGAGGCCCGCGTACCGCAAAAAATAAATAAATAAAAAAGAACTTATACGTCTAACAATTTTGGGGGTGGTAAAGTTTATAGAAGTCATCAGTCACTTCAAAGAAAATTCACCATTTAAACGAGGCATCAAAACAGAACATACACATTAAGGAAGATCAAATTTTAAATAATGGAAATAAAGGTTCTAAAAGACTACTTTGATAGATACATTTTTTTTCTTTTGGTTTGGATTTTATTGGTACAGCGTTGTGAATTGCCTAATGTTATATGATTGGGTTGTGAATCAAAATATATTTGGAAGATTTTTAAATTCAAGAAGTGGGGGCTTCCCTGGTGGCACAGTGATTTAGAATCCACCTGCCGATGCAGGGGACACGGGTTCGTGCCCCGGTCCGGGAAGATCCCACATGCCGCGGAGCGGCTGGGCCCGTGGGCCATGGCCGCTGAGCCTGCGCGTCCGGAGCTTGTGCTCCGCAACGGGAGAGGCCACAACAGTGAGAGGCCCGCGTACCACACACACACACACACACACACAAAAACCAAAACCAAATAAATTCAAGAAGTATTATCTGCTTTGTGCCAGGTGCTGTCTTAGGCGCTTGTGGTGCAAAGCCAGACTCCTAGATGTCCCTCTTTCATAGAGCTTCTATTTAGATGGTGGAGTTAGGTAATAAACATTGCCAAGTGATATAATTAAGTATTAAAAAGGGGGGAGTACTATTGTAGGAAGGGTAGGCAGGGAAGGCTTTCCTGAGGAGGTGACATTTGCATAGAGCTTTGAAGGGAATGAGGGAACAAACCTCCACTGTCTTGGGGAAGAATATTATAGGCAGTGGGAACAGCAGGTACAAAGGCCCTGAGGTAGGTGCTGGTCTTGTGTGACTCAGGAACAACAAGGTGGCTGGAATGCAGTGGGTCAGTATAGATTATGTTAGAGATAGGTGATGGGAAGCCACAGTATACATAGGACCTTGTAGGCCATTGAAGGAACTTTGGCTTTGACCCTGAGTAGGAGGGGAAATCTCAGAGAGTTTTGAGCAGAACAGAGACATAGTTCTAGTGGGCAAATGTATAAACGGGGAAGCAGTGTTACTTAGTGGTTGTTACAGTTTCTCCAGGTTGACTCATGAGTTGAAATTCGGCCTGGCCATTCATTTAACTGTGTCCTTAAATAAGTCACTTTACTTCTTTGTCACTTAGTTTCCAGAATCTCCTCAGCTTAGGGTTTTTTTTGAGAATTTAATAAGCACATGTATCTAAATGTGCTTACACTACCTAACATTTAGTAAGAACTCAATGGATATTAGCTCATAGCAACCTAAGAATGGTTTAGAAAGAGTTGGGGTTTTCTTCAGTTGGTCACTATTGTTCAACCTAATTTTCTTAAAACTTTTTAGCTTTTTTTCATGTACTTATTAACAGGTCATTGGTGAATCTTCCTACTAATTTGGGTGTGTCCAACCAATACAAATTAGTGGAGTTGAAAATATCTGATCTAACAACCAGTACTGATGAGGATATATTCCCTTGGCAGCAAGCCAGCATCACATCAAATAAAACTTTTGGTCTGTGGCATTGTGTTGTATTCATTGTTTTGCCTTTTTGAGGCTGTCCGTCATTTGGTAAGAACTGAGACCTCTGGAGTTCAGCTGGAAAAGCTATTTCCTTGGGTTCTCACCACAACATTTAAACTTCTGCTGCCTGATTACCTGAGAGTGGGCGGATTGGACTTTAAGATCTCATCCTGTTTCTCTTCAAGGTATTAGGATAAGGCCAACTGACTATAACCATAGGCTCTGTCTTCTCATTTCTGTCTCTTCTACCATAGGCCATGACTTCACTTATTCCCAAGTCACTTAGCTAAACCTGGATAATGAGCATTCTGGGATTAGAGATTGCCTTACATATTTGTTTTCTCTTGTATATGGCAGAGTTTTTAATACTTTATGAACTTAATGAAAATTCATTTCCTTAGTTTTAAAAACATTTTAAAAATTGCAGTTATAATTCACATACCATAAAATTCACCCAAGGTAAGTGTATAATTCAGTAATTTTTAGTAAATTTATAGAGCTGTGCATCTGTCCTCACAATCCAGTTTTAGAATTTTTCTATCTTGCCTTGCTCTCCCCCACCCCACCCTCATCCCTGGAAAGTTCCTTCTTCCTCATTGTAGTCAGCCTCTACTGTGACTCCCCACCCCAGACAACTACTGATCTGCTTTCTGTCACTATTCTTTTGTCTTCTCTAGAAATTCCAAATAATCAAAATTATATAATATGTAGTCTTATGTGTTTGGCTTCTTTTATTTATACTTTTGAGGTTCATCCATGTTAGTGCATGCATCAGTAGTTCACTCCTTGTTATTGTTGAGGAATCTTTTTATTGTTTATCCCCTGTTGATGGACATTTAGATTGTTTCCAGTTTTTAGCTATTGTGAATAAAATGATAAATAAAACTTGTCCATACAAGGTTTTGTGTGAACATATGTTTCATTTTCTTCTGGGTAAATACCTAGGTGAGGAATTACTGGGTAGTACAGTAAGTTTATGCTTAACTTTTTAAGAAACGGCAAAACTTTTCCAAAATGGGATTGTTCCAAGACCATTTGTTCAAAACATTGTCTTTTGCTTGTTGAATTACCTTTGTTGAAAATCAGTTGATCATAAATGTATAAGTTTATTTTTGGATTCTCTTTTTCTTTTCCTTTTTTTAATTTTCTTTTTTTGTTTTTGTTTGTTTGTTTGATTCTCTTTTCTGTTTCATTGATCCATATGACTATCCTTATGCCAGTGCCACACTGATTTGATTACTGAAGCTTTATGGTAAGTTTTCAAATTGGGTAGCATGAGAACCAACTTGGTTTTTCTTTTTCAAAATTAAGCTGGCAGGACTTCCCTGGTGGTCCAGCGGTAGAGAATCCACCTTACAATGCAGGGGACACTGGTTCCAGCCCTGGTCAGGGAACTAAGATCCCACATGCCATGGGGCAACTAAGCCCGCACGCCACAACTACTGAGCTCACATGCCTTAACTAGAGAGCCTGCGTGCCACAGACTACAGAGCCCACACACTCTGGAATCCGTGTGCCACAACTACAGAGCCCATGTGCCCTGGAGCCTATGCGCCACAACTAGAGAAGAGAAAACCTGCCCGCCGTAACTAGAGAGAAGCCCGTGAGCCGTAACAAAAGATCCCACGTGCCGCAACTAAGACCCGACGCAGCCAAAGATAAATAAAATAAATAAATAAAAAATAAATCTCAAAAAAACCCCTCAAAAACCTAGGAAATTGAAGGTTTCTATATATATTAAAAAATTAAGTTGGTTATTTCAGTTCTTTGTATTTCCAAATAAATTTTAGAATCAGCTTGTCAATTTCTACCAAGAAAAGTGTGCTGGGATTTTGACAGGAATTCCATAGAATCTGTTGGTCAGTTTGAGGACAGTTGCCATCTTAACAATATTGTCTTCTAGGCCAAGAACATAGTATAACTCCATTTTTTTCCGGGCTTTCCCCTATTTATCAGTGTGCTTGAGTCTTTAGTGTATAGATCTTATTTTGATAAATTTATTCCTAAATATTCTTTATGATGCTATTAAGAGTGGAATTGCTTTTTATAAAAATAAATTTATTTATTTATGGATGCATTGGGTCTTTGTTGCTGTGTGTGGGCTTTTCTCTAGTTGCGGCGGGGCTTTTCATTGCAGTGGCTTCTCCTGTTGCAGAGCATGGGCTCTAGGTGCATGGGCTTCAGTAGTTGTGGCGCACAGGCTCAGTAGTTGTGGCTTGCAGGCTCAGGAGTTGTGGCACACAGGCTTAGTTGCCCCCCAGCATGTGGGATCTTCCCGGACCAGGGCTCAAACCTGTGTCCCCTGCATTGGCAGGCGGGTTCTTAACCACTGTGCCATCAGGGGAGCCCCCATTTCTAATGTTAATAATTTGTGTTTTTTTCTTTCTCAGTCAGTCTAGCTAAAGGTTTGTTAATTTTGTTGACCTTTCAAAGAATCAGCTTTTGGTTTTCATTGATTTTTCTCTGTTTTCTGTTTTCTACTTTATTGATTTCTGCTCTACTTTTTAATATTTCTGCTTGCTTTGGGTATAGTTTGTTCTTTAGTTTTTCAAGGTAGAAGCTTAGATTATTGATTTGTGATCTTCCTTTGTTATAGAGGTATTGATAGCTAAAGCAGTGTTTAGTGTTTTCATCTAAATGCTACTTTAGCTGTAGCTCATACATTTTAGCTTATTGTGTTTTCATTTTCCTTCAGATCAAAACATTTTCTAATTTCCCTTATTATTTCTTCTTCATTGGTTATTTAGAAGCATGTTACTTAGTTTCTATATATTTTTAAATTGCCCAAAGTTTCTGGTTTTTTTTTAAAATTTATTTATTTTTGGCTGCGTTGGGTCTTCGTTGCTGCACGCGGGCTCTCTAGCTGCGGTGAGAGGGGGCTACTCTTCGTTGCGATGCGTGGGCTTCTCATTGTGGTGGCTTCTCTTGTTGCGGAGCACGGGCTCTAGGCACGTGGGCTTCAGTAGTTGTGGCTCGTGGGCTCAGTAGTTGTGGCTCACGGGCTCTAGAGTGCAGGCTTAGCTGTGGCGCACGGGCTTAGTTGCTCTGCGGCATGTGGGATCCTCCTGGACCAGGGCTCGAACCCATGTCCCCTGAATTGGCAGGCGGATTCTTAACCACTGCGCCACCAGGGACGTCCCTCTTCTGTTGATTTATACCTTAATTCCATTATTGTTGGAGAACTTTACATAATTTTAATTTTCAGAAGTTTATTGAGACTTATGACCTAGCATGTGGTTTATCCTTGAGGATATTCTATGTGCACTTAGGAAGAATATATATTCCCCTGTTGTCGAATGGAGTGCTTTATAGATGTCAGGTCAGGTTCATTGATAGTGTTGTTTTCTACATTCTTGCTGATTTTCTGTCTAGTTTATCTATTATTGAGAGTGGAGGTTTTGAAATCACCAACTATTATTTTTGTTTTTCTTTTCAATAATTATTTATTTATTTGGTTGCACCAGGTCTTAAGTTGCAGCAGGCAGGCTCCTTTAGTTGTGGCACTTGCGCTCCTTAGTTGTGGCATGCCTGTGGGATCTAGTTACCTGACCAGGGATTGAACCCGGGCCCACTGCATTGGGAGTGCAGAGTCTTAACCACTGCACCACCAGGGAAGTCCTTGAATTGACCTTCTTATCATTATAAAAAGTTCCTCTCTTTCTCTATTAACATCTTCTGTTTTAAAGTCTGTTTTATCTGTTGTCAGGTATAGCTACTCCAGCTTTCTTTCGGTTACTTGTGGTGTATTTTTTTCCATTCTTTTTTTTTTTTCATTTTTTTAGTAAAGTATACATAGCATGAAATTTACCATCTTAACCATTTTTACCTGTATAGTTCAGTGGTATTAAATATACTCATAATGTTGGGCAACCATTACCACCATTCAACTCCATAACTCTTTTCATCTTATAAAACTGAAACTCTACCCATTAAGCAGTAATTCCCCATTGCCTCCTTTCCCCCAGCCCCTAGCAACTGCCATTCTACTTTCTGTCTATGATTTTGACTAGTCTAAATACTTCATATAAGTAGAAGCATACAGAATTTGTCTTTTTGTGAATGGCTTATTTCACTTAGCATAATGTCCTCAAGGTTCATCTGTGTTGTGGCATATTGCAGAATTTCCTTCCTTTTCAAGGATGAATAATATTCCATTGTATGTATAGCCCACATTTTGCTTATCCATTCATCCATCAGTGGGCACTCAGGTTGCTTGCATGTATTAGCTATTGTAAATAATGCTAGTTTGAACATGGACATACAAATATCTTCTTCAGGATCCTGCTTTCAATTCTTTTGGGTTTATACGCAGAAGTAGAATTACTGGATCATATAGTCATTCTATTTTTAAGTTTCTGAGGAACCGCCATACCATATTCCACAGCAGCTGTTCTATTTTACATTCCCACCAATAGTGCACAGGGGTTCCAGTTTTCTCCACATTCTCTCCAACACTTGTTCTTTTCTGTTTTGTTTTTTTCTTTGTTGTTTTTAATAGTGGCCATCCTAATGGGTTTGAGGTAGTATCTCATTGTAGTTTTGATTTGCATTCCCCTAATGATTAGTGACATTGAGCATTTTTTCATGTGCTCTAGGCCATTCATGTATCTTCTTTGGAGAAATGTCTGTTTGAGTCCTTTGCCCATTTTTTGAATTGGGTTGTCTGGGGGGGGTTGTTGTGTTTTAGGAGTTCTCTACATATTCTGGATATTAATCCCTTATCAGATATATGATTTGCAAATATTTTCTCCAATTTTGAGGGTTGCCTTTGTTATACTGTTAATAGTGTTTTTTGATGCACAGAATTTAAAATTTTCATAACATCCATTTTGTCTATTCTTTTGTGCCTGTTCCTCTGGGTTTTTTTTTTTTTTTTGAATTTTATTTTATTTTTTTATACAGCAGGTTCTTATGAGTCATCCATTTAATACATATTGGTGTATACATGTCAATCCCAATCTCCCAATTCATTCCACCCCCACCCCCACCCCCCACTTTCCTCTCTTGGTGTCCATATGTTTGTTCTCTACATCTGGGCCTCTATTTCTGCCTTGCAAACTGGTTCATCTGTACCATTTTTCTAAATTCAACATATATGCGTTAATATACGATATTTGTTTTTCTTTCTGACTTACTTCACTCTGTATGATAGGCTCTAGGTCCATCCACCTCACTACAAATAACTCAATTTCGTTTCTTTTTATGGCTGAGTAATATTCCATTGTATATATGTGCCACATCTTCTTTATCCATTCATCTCTTGATGGACACCTAGGTTGCTTCCATGTCCTGGCTATTGTAAATAGTGCTGCAGTGAACATTGTGATACATGAGTCTTTTCGAATTATGGTATTCTCAGGGTATATGCCCAGTAGTGGGATTGCTGGGTCATATTGTAGTTCTTAACTTCTCTTTCTGATTTTTCGTTGTTGGTGTATCAGAATGCCAGAGATTTCTGTGCATTAATTTTTTTATGCTGCAACCTTACCAAATTCATTGATTAGTTCTAGTAGTTTTCTGGTGGCATCTGTAGGAATTTTCTATGTATAGTATGTCATCCGCAGACAGTAACAGTTTTACTTCTTTTCCAATTTGTATTCCTTTTATTTCTTTTTCTTCTCTGATTGCCATGGCCAGGACTTCCAAAACTATGTTGAATAAGAGTGGCAAGAGTGGACATCCTTGTCTTGTTCCTGATCTTCGTGGAAATGCTTTCAGTTTTTCACCATTGAGTAGGATGCTTGCTGTGGGTTTGTCGTGTACGGCCTTTATTATGTTGAGGTAGGTTCCCTCTGTGCCCATTTTCTGGAGAGTTTTTATCATAAATGGGTATTGAATTTTGTCAAAAGCTTTTTCTGCATCTATTGATATGATCATATGGTTTTTATTCTTTAATTTGTTAATGTGGTGTATCACATTGATTGATTTGCTTATATTGAAGAATCCTTGCATCCCTGGGATAAATCCCACTTGATCACCGTGTATGATCCTTTTAATATGTTGTTGGATTCTGTTTGCTAGTATTTTGTTCAGGATTTTTGCATCTATGTTCATCAGTGATATTGGCCCATAATTTTCTTGTTTTGTGTGATATCTTTTTCTGGTTTTGGTATCAGGGTGATGGTGGCTTCGTCAAATGAATTTGGGAGTGTTTCTCCCTCTGTAATTTTTTGGAAGAGGTTTTTTTTGTGTGTGTGTGGTACGCGGGCCTCTCACTGTTGTGGCCTCTCCCATTGCAGAGCACAGGCTCCGGACATACAGGCTCAGTGGCCATGGCTCACCGGCCCAGCCGCTCTGCAGCATGTGGGATCTTCCCAGACCGGGGCACGAACCCGTGTCCCCTGCATTGGCAGGCGGACTCTCAACCACTGCGCCACCAGGGAAGCCCGGAAGAGTTTGAGAAGGATTGGTGGTAGCTCTTCTCTAAATGTTTGATAGAATTCACCTGTGAAGCCATCTGGTCCTGGACTTCTGTTTGCTGCAAGATTTTTAATTACGGTTTCAATTTCATTACTTGTGATAAGTCTGTTTATATTTTCTAATTCTTCCTGGTTCTGTCTTGGAACATTGTACCTCTCCAAGAATTTTTCTGTTTCTTCGTGGTTATCCATTTTATTGGCATATTGTTGTTTGTAGTAGTCTCTTATAATCCTTTGTATTTCTGCTGTGTCAGTTGTGATTTCTCCTTTTTCATTTCTAATTTTATTGATTTGCATCCTCCCCCTTTTTTTCTTGATGAGTCTAAGAGTTTATCAATTTTGTTTATCTTCTCAAAGAGCCAGCTTTTAGTTTTATTGATCTTTGCTGTTATTTTCTTCGTTTCTATTTCATTTATTTCTGCTCTGATTTTTATGATTTCTTTCCTTCTACTGACTTTGGGTTTTCTTTGTTCTTCTTTCTCTAGTTGTTTTAAGTGTAGGATTAGATTGTTTATTTGAGATAGTTCTTGTTTCTTGAGGTGAGATTGAATTGCTATAAGCTTCCCTCTTAGAACCACTTTTGCTGAGTCCCATAGGTTCTGGGTCATTGTGTTTTCGTTGTCATTTGTTTCTATGTATTTTTAAATTTCTTCTTTGATTTCTTCAGTGATCTCTTAGTTATTTAGTAGTGCACTGTTTAGCTTCCGTGTATTTGTGTTTTTTATAGTTTTTTTTTCCTGTAATTGATTTCCAGTCTCATAGCGTTGTGGTCAGAAAAGATGCTTGATACGATTTCAATTTTCTTAAATTTTCTGAGGCTTGGTTTGTGACCCAAGATGTGATCTATCCTGGAGAATGTTCTGTGTGCACTTGAGAAGGAAGTGTATCTGCGACTTTTGGGTGGAATGTTCTGTAACTATCAGTTAGATCTGTCTGATCTATCATGTCATTTAAAGTTTGTGTTTCCTTATTTATTTTCTGTTTGGATGGTCTGTCCACTGCTGTAAGTGGGGTGTTAAAGTCCCCTACTATTATTGTGTTACTGTTGATTTCTCCTTTCATGGTTGTTAGCATTTGCCTTATATATTGAGGTGCTCCAATGATGGGTGCATAAACATTTATAATTGTTATAGCTTCTTCTTGGATTGATCCTTTGATCATTATGTAGTGTCCCTCCATATGTCTCATAACAGTCTTTATTAAAGTCTGTTTTATCGGATACGAGTATTGCTACTCCAGGTTTCTTTTGATTTCCATTTGCATGGAATATCTTTTTTCATCCCTTCACTTTCATTCTGTATACGTCCCTAGGTGTGAAGTGGGTCTCTTGTAGACAGCATATATATAGGTCTTGTTTTTGTATCCATTCAGCCAGTCTGTGTCTTTTGGTTGGGGCATTTAATCCATTTACATTCAAGGTTATTATCAATAAGTATGTTCCTATTACCATTTTCTTAATTGTTTTGGGTTTGTTTTTGTGGGTCTTTTTCTTCTCTCGTGTTTCCTGCCTGGAGAAATTTCTTTAGCATTTGTTGTAAAGCTGGTTTGGTGGTGCTGAATTCTCTTAGCTTTTGCTTGTCTGTAAAGCTTTTGATTTGTCTGTGGAATCTGCATAAGATCCTTGCTGGGTAGAGTAATCTTGGTTGTAGGTTTTTCTGTTTCATCACTTTAAGTATATGCTGCCACTCCCTTCTGGCCTGCAGAGTTTCTGCTGAGAAATCAGCTCATAACCTTATCAGAATTCCTTTATATGTTATTTTCTGTTTTTCCCTTGCTGCTTTTAATACTTTTTCTTTGAATTTAATTTTTGTTAGTTTGATTAATATGTGTCTTGGTGTGTTTTTCCTAGGGTTTATCCTGTATGGGACTCTCTGTGCTTCCTGGACCTGGGTGACTATTTCCTTTCCCATGTTAGGGAAGTTTTTGACTATAATCTCTTCAAATATTTTCTCAGACCCTTTGTTTTTCTCTTCTTCTTCTGGGAACCCTACAATTCGAATGTTGGTGCGTTTAGTGTTGTCCCAGAGGTCTCTGAGATTGTCTTCAATTGTTTTCATTCTTTTTTCTTTATTCTGCTCTTTGGCAGTTATTTCCACCATTTTGTCTTCCAGCTGACTTATTCGTTCTTCTGCCTCAGTTATTCTGTTATTGATTCCTTCTAGTGTATTTTTCATTTCAGTTATTGTGTTGTTCATCTTTGTTTTTTAGTTCTTCTAGATCTTTGTTAAACATTTATTTTCTCAGTCCGTGCCTCCATTCTATTTCTGAGATTCTGGATCATCTTTACTTTCATTACTCTGAATTCTTTTTCAGGTAGATTGCCCATTTCCTCTTCATTCATTTGGTCTTGTAGGTTTTTACCTTGCTTCTTCATCTGTAACATATTTTTTTGCCATCTCATTTTTTTTTTTTTTCTAATAAGTGGGTTTGTGTTCCTCTCTTACTGGTTGTTTGGCCTGAGGCTTCGAACACTGGAGTTTGTAGGCTGTTGGGTGGAGCTGGGTCTTGGTGCTGAGATGAGGACCTCCGTGAGGCCTCACTCCGATAAATATTCCCTGGGATCTGAGGTTCTCTGTTAGTCCAGTCGTTCTGACATGGAGCTCCCACTGCAGGAGCTTTGGCCTGACTCCTAGCTTGTGAACCAAGATCCCACAAGCCCCATGGGGTGGCAAAAAAGAAAGAGAACAATAACAAAGTAAAAAATAAAATTAGACTAGGAAACTAACAGATACGTTAGAAAGAATATAAAAATAAAAATATAGATGAATCAACAACCGGAAGGTACAACAGTACCACAATAGTAAAAAAGAGGAGGAGAGAAAAGAGAAAAAAAAAAAAAGGGGAAAAGGCCTTCCTGTGGAGGGAGGGGCCTCCACAAGGGTGAGATTTGAGCAGTGGGCAGGGCCTATGCTTAGGACCCACAAGGCTGGAAATGGCCATGGGCACTGTTGTGGGTGGGGCTTAGGCTCAAGGAATAGAAGGGGCCCAGGCATGCCGCCCACCCCTGGTCTCAGAGGGTGGGGTTCCTCACCTGGGAGCCCAGCAGGCTTCCTGGGCTCTAGTGGGCGAGGCAAATGCCCTCCTCTCCTCCTCTCCTCTCCTCTCCTGTTCTTCTGGCTCTTACTGTCCCAAAGAGCCCCTCCCACCTGCCTCTCTGGTTATCCTCTTGGCCTTCCTGTGCACCAGGACCAATGCGGCCAGGGGACCTTGGAGGGCAGGGGACCAGCCTGGGAGCTCAACAGTCTCCCCGGGCCAAGTGGTTGGGGCAAACGCCCTCCACTCCTCTCCTGTTCTCCCAGATGGCTCCTCCCACCTGCCTCTCTTGATCTCTCCAGTCTCCCTCCTGTGCTCCCAAGGACCCATGTGGCCTAGAGGGGGCTTTGGAGGGTAGGGGACCACCCTGGAAGCTCAACAGGCTCCCTGGCCGAGTGGGCCAGGCGGTCACCCTCTGTTCCTCTCCCGCTCCTCCCAGAGGGCCCCTCCCACCTACCTCTCCTGATCTCACCTTCCTCAGGGGCGCCGATCCTTTCTGGCTTCCACTTCTCCTCCCACCTCTGTCCCCTCATGTCCTACTGGTTCACTTGGGGGTTCCTACCATCTCCTTGGGCGTCAGGGTCCCCCACCAGCAGCCGGCAGGCACCCTAGTTGTGAGGAGATGCTAACTCAGTGTCTTCCCACACCACCGTCTTGGCTCCGTCCTCTGTTTTTATATCCAAGAAATTATTGCCACATCCAGTGTTATGAAACTGTTGCCCTATATTGTCTTCTAAGAGTTTTATTGTTTTAGATCTGACATTTAGGTCTTTGATCCATTTTGAGTTAATTTTTTGTACTTTTAAAAAATATATTTATTTTTGCCTTTGGGGTCTTAGTTGCCGCACGCGGGAACTTTTGTTGCAGTGCGCAGGCTTCTCTCCAGTTGTAGCCTGTGGGCTTCTCTTTAGCTGTGGCGCATGGGCTCCAGAGCGCATGGGCTGTGTAGTTGTGGTGCAAGGGCTCAGAAGTTACAGTGCACAGGCTTAGATACACTGCGGGGTGGGGGACTTTAGTTCCTTAACCAGGGATAGAACCCGTGTCCCCTTCATTGGAAGGCGGATTCTTAACCGGTGGACCACCAGGGAAGTCTCTAGGTGTATGGTTTTATATAAGGTTCAACCTCATTCTTTTGTGTGTGGATCTCCAGTTTTCCCAGCACCATTTGTTGAAACCTTTTTTTGTGTGTGTGTGTGTGTGGTACGCGGGCCTCTCACTGCTGTGGCCTCTCGCGTTGCGCAGCACAGGCTCCCGATGCGCAGGCTCAGCGGCCATGGCTCATGGGCCCAGCCGCTCCACGGCATGTGGGATCTTCCCGGACCCGGGCATGAACCCGTGTCTCCTGCATTGTCAGGCAGATTCTCAACCACTGCGCCACCAGGGAAGCCGAAAATCATTTTTTTTAACCTGTTTGCATCTTTGACTCCAAAGCATATCTCTTATAGACAGCATATAGTTGGATCTTTTTTTAATCCAATAAATATCATTTTTTCTGTATTATTTTTATTTTTATATTAGTTAGAAATATATTTATTATTTAACTTTATTATTACTTATTATTCTTTAAATATTAGTATTTACAAAAACTGCAATAGATAGATTTGCATGTGGGTTGTAATTTGTTGACTCTTGGTCTAGAAGAATTCTCAAGAATTATAGTTAACCCTTGAGCAATATAGATTTGAACTGTGTGGGCCCACTTATGTATGGGTTTTTTTTCAGTAAAGATGGATTACAGTACTAAGTGATCTGTGGTTTGAAACCATGGATGCAGAACTCCTGATATGAAGTCTGACTCTAAAGTTATACGTGGATTTTTGACCGTGCCAGTGCCAGCACCCCTAACCCCCTATCTTGTTCAAGGGTCAACTGTACTTCATTCCATGAGTCTGTATCCTTATTTAAGACAGTGTATAGATTTTTCTAAAAAAAATATTTATTTATTTATTTGGTTGTGCTGTGTCTTAGTTGTGCCAGGCGGGCTCCTTAATTGTGGCTTGAGGGCTCCTTAGTTGCAGCTCACCTGCTCCTTAGTTGCAGCACGTGGGCTCCTTAGTTATGGCATGTGAACTCTTAGTTGTGGCATGCATGTGGGATCTAGTTCCCTGACCAGGGATAGAACCCAGGCGCCCTGCATTGGGAGCACAGAGTCTTAACCACTGTGCCACCGGGGAAGTCCCAGTGTATAGATTTCTTTAGCAGAACCCAGTCTATGTATTTGTCATTGATACATTTGAGGTAGTCCATAATTTTCTTCAATAAAGTGTCTTAATTGATCCATGCCTTTTTACCTTCTCTTTGCCATTAAAATATGTGAGAAAATATGCCACCTACACATAGACTGGTCGGCTGATGTGAGAATTACTTCTTTAGCCCAGCTAGGCTTAGTGAAGTCTTAGAACTTGTTAGACATAAGAAAAATAGGGTTCAGAGATCAGGGCTGTAGAGAGACCTGGTAGTGCTTCTCTTACCTTCTGCAAGGCCAAGTGTCAAAACTTCAGTCAGAGCCTCTATAATTTGAATTTTCTTGACTGTCCATTAGGTAGAGTACCATCTTAATAAGCACCAGTGCAGTGAAGAATTTGGTCTAATATTATTTTTACATCTCAGGAACTGGACATATGAATAGTCCTTTGATCTGACTGTAACAAATAATTCCATAGAATGAATCTCTTTTCTATTGAGTCTCCAATGAGTGTATGTCTTCATTAGAGGCCTGGAAAATTTTACTCTACCATGAGGCATAGACTATGCTCCAGTTCTCTCTTTCCCAATTCTGTCTTCCTCTCTGTTTTCTCAAATACTTCTGAATCTGGCAGGATAGGCAGTGGAAACATGAAGGAGGTAGACAGGTTAAGTGGGTAGGTTTGAATTCTGTTTAGGAGATGGTGAGTGGAGACCTGGGACTTCCCTAATTGGGCAGGATTCATTCCTAATCCTCATGTGGGGGCCTGGGCAGTTACCCCTGACAGCTGGGGATGATGCCAAAGATGAATGATGCTGGGGAAGAGGCCAAAGCCATAGATTCTAGTCTTATCAGTACCTATAACACTGTGTGACTTTGACAGGCTCCTTAACCCTGATATACAGTTTTTCAGAAGACAGTTTGTGTAATGATTTTGCTAGTCCCTCGCAAATCAATGCCCTTCTATCACCTGGTTTTAGTCCACCTTTCTAGTCAATCATTCCATAGTTATTGAGCATTTACTGTATGATGGGAACCTTTATCAAGAACTGGCAGCAGGAAGGTGTGGAGATGAAGGCTATTCTAAGCTTGTTTTATACACTTACATATTCATTGGACAGAAGCTCTGTTTTCATCTCTGAACTTATCCTGGTGTCTGGCACTTACTAACTGCTCAATGAGTTTGTGTTACATGGACAAATATCCTGTTCCTATACCTGGGAATCAGGATTCTGTTGTTAATTATAATCTATCAGATTTTCATTGCAACAAAACAATTTGATAGTCTCATGAGTTTTGGCCTAATTTCTCTAGGTCTGTAGTTGGTTTTCTGTTCTACCCGTGGAACCCTGAAAAATGAATTTCAGCCTACCACAGTTTAAGTGTACGGCTTTCTTGCCTAAAAACATATGGCAGCAGAAGCTCAATATTTAGTGACTACACAGTAATTCCATAAAAACTTTAATTAAACTGTAGAGGCTCTATCTGGAACTATTGAAAGCTATTGGAATTTATTAAAACTGTGAAGAATATAGTTACACAATGAACGTGACAGAATATCTTTGTACTCAAAATAATGCTTGAAAACTAGATAAATGTACTACGATATTTATAACTATTTTATTTGAACTTTTAAGTTTTAATTTATTCAGTTATTCCAATTTGATCAACTTGTTCAAGGATATAGACCTCTATATCATAGCAGCATATATCAGACCAGTCTTTCTAGAATCTCAAAATATACTTGACCTTTTGGCAAATAAGTACTTAGTAGTGAAACATTTTGAAAGAATATCTTCTTCCCACACTCAAGAAAAAAAACAAAAAAACACAACGATTATTTACTCACATGGACCTTGCAGATGAGCTGAAGAATTTCTTTTTATCCTAAAGTTTGCCTTCTCTTGTTGAAAAACAATGCCTAGAATAGTCCTGTAGGCGAAATGTGTAGTTATAAAGCCCTACACAAAGCTCTACTTATCAGCTTCTTTCAGAAGCTGAGATGTTGAGCATTAAGGTTTTCTGTTGTCCCACCTCTGCTTAACTATTCAGCTTTTTAACTGGAGAGTCATTCTCTGCCTCCTCCATTTTTATTTTAATAGGAAACCTCCATTTTAGAGGAATACAATATCAATTGGACTCAGAAGCTGGGAGCTGGAATTAGTGGTCCAGTTAGGTAAGAGACCCATGTGCAAACTATGACACAATTGTTCTAAAGAGGACCTGTTCAAAATACATCTTAAGTTAGACGCATTAGGTTTAACAGATTTGTGAAACAGCCTTAATTTAACAAGCAGAGGTATTTATGATAGGCTTTTTCTCATCCATTTAGGAATATATTTAAGTGACGAAGTCACATGATCTGTAACAGAATCGTTTAAGATGTTGATAACATGGAGCCACTGTATGAGTCACTTGTAGCCAGCAGAGGCCATTTTGTCTCTCTTGGCCAGCATCAAGTTGATTTCACATGTCTAAGGCCTGTGAAGGGTGGGCGAGATGTCTTTCTGCCTTTCCATCTGCTAGACCTGGGGGCAAGTTTGTTCTGATGTGCCTGGATATATTTTTGATTAGAAGCACAGTTCTCAAAGAACAGCTTGTTAAATTAGTTTTCACTGTAACTTAGATGATTTCTGATTGAACTTTTTTCTCCAAATCTAGAGTCTGTGTGAAGAAATCTACCCAAGAACGGTTTGCACTGAAAATTCTTTTTGATCGTCCAAAAGCTAGAAATGAGGTATGGTCCTTTATTGCCTTGATTTGCCTAAATATTTGAGGTACCTAAGAATTATTCTTTTTACAAGTAAGGCAGCTTCCTGGAGAGAATACAGAGATGCACAAAGAATTTTATGTTCATACTTACTCTGTTTATATTCATACTTTTTGCTTTTCCATGTTATCATTATAAAGCAGTTCTTCATCCATCAATACCAAAAGCTGTTAGTAAAGTCTTGCTTCCTTTCAAACCACCTTTTGTTCTTTTTCAATTAATGTGATTCTTATACCCCAAAATACTCAGGTTTACTTCAGCTTTTGCTTATTAGAAAAGGTCTTTAAAGAGTGGAGATAAAATAGTATGAGGAAGGTTCTAGTGAATAGTGTATTGAAAAGTTGTTGCAGGAGAACTCTGAGAATGTATTTCTAGTTAATAGGCATTTGTTTAAAATTATTCGGATGTGGTGATGACATGTTAATAACATGCAATGAAGGACTTATTCTTTTGCTTAGAGATATATGAATAATTTCTGAAATGAGATGTATTATTTACCAAATTTTTCATTTGCTAATAGGACAGTAGAAGTAAATAAAACTGTTGGTGAGGTTTTTTTCATGGAAAGAGCATTAAGGAGGTAATCTGTGTATGAAAACACTTTTTTTACATCATTACAGGTGATAAGGTTTTTTACTGTAATAGGCTCATCCCCTGGCCTAGTGTGGTCAGTTTTGGGGAGAAAGTTTGGAGAGAAAATGTTGGCATCCCCTATGTACAGAAACATTGCCTCTGTTCTTCTTTAAGGTACGCCTGCACATGATGTGTGCCACACACCCAAATATAGTTCAAATCATTGAAGTGTTTGCTAACAGTGTACAGTTTCCTCATGAGTCCAGCCCCAGGTAAGACTACACAGGGTCATTATCACATGACCGCCTCTCCATATGTAAGCCAAGGTGTAGTGGGGTCTTTTCTTTTGTGCCTTCTTTTTCTCCCCTCCCTTCCCTCCCTCCCTGCCTGCCTCCCTCCCTGCCTGCCTCCCTCCCTTCCTCTTTCTTTTTCTTCTCTCCTTTACTTTTTAATTTGGAAATTTTCAAACATTTGTAAAAGAATCATGTAATGAATCCTTAAGTACCCATCACCCAACCTCAACAGTTATCAACTCATTGCCAGCCTTGCTTCATCTATACCCTACCCACTCTCCTGGCACCCCTGAGTAATGTGGAATTAAAACAGATTCTATTGCAAATTGGCAAAAGGAGACCAAATATTATTCTAGGCAATGTCTTAGAAGTTGATATGGCAAAAAGCCCTTATTGCTGAATCTGACATTCCTTTTAAAGGAAGAAATCAACATCATTCTTTTAGCCTCCAATTGTTTGGCGAGCTCATTGGGTGTCATTCTAAATCTTTTCCAGGGAATTCAAAGTTAAATAAGGTATGGTTTCCATTGAAGGGACTGAGATGTAAACCTATTATTCTAGCAGTGTGATAGGTACCAAGGAGAGTTATGCATAAAATATTTTGAGCTTACAAAGGAGGAGAGCTGCCCTCTGTAGGCTGGGGAGGCAAGGTGTCTCAGAGAGGCTACGTGGGGGCGAGGACTTGAAGGGGGTGAGTAGGAGTTTTCCAGATGGAAAAAGATGAATTTGTAAAGAAAAATGGGAAATCAAATGATTATTTCTTAAAATTGTGCTCTGTTGGTGAAAGCATTTGGATGGAAGCTGTAAGCATTTATATCAAAGAGTGGTAACCAAAATTCGGATTTTTTTTTTTTTTGACAACATGAGAATTTTTGCTTTTATTTAGTATCTGTGTAACCCTATCTGTCTATCTTGCTGGGCATGTTGTGGGTCATATGGAAAACTAGTGGAGTGGGGGCAGGGAGTAAAGAGGGGGAGACACACACACACACACACACACACACACACACACACACACACACACACACACACACACACACACACACACACACGAGTGAATAACCAAGACAGCCCCAACTGAATGACTTGATATTCATGTCCTATACAAAGTCTTATTCTGTTTTCGATACACTTTCAGTGTAGCTTCCCTAAAATGTATATACAAGTTAAGTACAGAATCTTCAAAAGGATCATTGTCTTCAAAACTAATTCTTCTGTTTTCTTTTAGCTTCTTAGAAACCTTTAGGTCAGGGATAGTCCTTATTCATAGTGTCCAGCTGGTAGTGACAAGGGATCCAACTCAAAGGGGCTTGCTTGGTAGGACTAGATTTAGGAAGTAGTAACACTTTGTAGATGAGGTATCTAGGTTAGCTACTTGATGTTTCAGTTTTGTTTTGTTTTGTTTTGTTTTTTAACTTAACAAAATCAAATGCTTTCAAACAGGGCTCGACTCTTAATTGTAATGGAGATGATGGAAGGGGGAGAGCTATTTCACAGAATCAGCCAGCACCGGCACTTTACAGAGAAGCAAGCCAGCCAAGTAACAAAGCAGGCAAGTTAACCCCGGGTACCAATCAAACTGCCAACAGTGTTGGTTAACAAGCACAATTTCATTGGGGGGAATAAAAGAAAGCTTGAAGAAAAGCTCTATTTGATCTCTCATTGCCTGCTTTGTTATGTAATTAGAAAACATGCCTTGACAGGAGGAATGTGACCCCCTTTCATGCTTTGGTGGGGGGGACCTGTATTCTTAAGTGCTTTTCAATTGTTTGCCTATGATAAGATTTAAATAAACTCTGGAAGGAAGGTAATCTTAACTCCTTTTTAGATTGTAGATAATCTTTAGACGTATAGCTTCCAAGCACTGTTATTGGACTTTGAGATAAAATGCTAGTGATACTACCTGAAAGACTGTATCGTGTAAAACTATGTTCTAAGGCAATTACATATAAGATACTTTTTGCTTATGAGTCACCCTTCTCTCATCAGATTTTTAATAGTAGTCTAAGGTCTTTGTAATTCTGGGTTATTCCTGGTTTTATGTTCTCTCTATTTTGACATCACATTTTATTGCTAGAGGAATGATGTACGTCACAAACAATACTAGGAATCCAACTGGAAATAACCTCATGAGGAGATGAAAAAGCTCAACCCTCAAGGTTTCTCTTCAGGCCAAGCAAGCAAAGCAGAGAGAAGCAGGACACACAGCCCAACTGGTTCTTAATGAAAAAATTCTTCCAAATTTTCTGTGAGCCTACAGCATTTTTTGACGCCTCCTTTCTGGTAGGGAGGAACCGATATTTGGAATGCCAAGGCAATTCCATACAGAGTGTTAAAGAACAGATAAAATCTGTTCTATTTGATTTTAAAAATTATAGCCTGTATTTTTCAAATATTAGGACTAAAGGATGAGCTCTGATAATCTTCTGTAAAACCAAACTCCTTTAAATCCACCTAAACAGGCAACATTTTCAACCAGTGGGACGAGCAGATTAGAACATCAGGTGGAAAAATCCGTTCAGCTGCTTTCTATTGTTCTTGAAAGCAGAACTTCAAGTTGGGCTCCCTGAAGAGTGCAGGTTTCCTTTGAGTCAGGCATTAGCGCTGCTGCCCTGCTAGGGGGAAGCCAGGCCCTCTGCAGACTGCCTGGCCCAGTGTTTGCTTTGCAGTACTTGGTCACATCTCAGATTAATGGAAGTGCAAGTATTTTATTTTTCCCATTTCATACAGGATTTAACCATCAGTTTATTATGACAAAGAACTGTTTTACTGTTGTATTTTTTCTTTTTGTTGAACAAAATACAGCTTAATTCATTTCTATTTCTTGATATCTGAAGTCTTACTTAATTTCTGCTTTAAAATTGAAAACTGACCACAGTCTTAATTGACTTAGTAAGGATGATTTTTTAACAACCTGAGTTCTCTAAACCAAGGGAATTAAAGAGCTATCTTTTCTAAGATATGGTTGCTCCATTATGTCCTTTCCAGATAGCTTTGGCTCTACAGCACTGTCACTTGTTAAACATCGCACACAGAGACCTCAAGCCTGAAAATCTGCTCTTCAAGGATAACTCTTTGGTGAGATGACTTGCTCTTCTGTATTTTAGTGCTGCTACTCTCAATATAGTTCAGGAACAGTGTGTAGGTGTGTATGTGTTTGGAGTGCTCTGAATCCATGGTGAAGGGGCTTTAGGCCTAAGTGCTTCAAGCAGCTTACTTTTCCCATTTCTGTTCCCTTGCTAGAGGCTCAGAGAAATTGTACCATACCCCTGGCATCGATCATTTTGGATGACACTGATGTGTGTTTGTCCATAAGAACTTTAGATTTTGGACATTATTTGGAAGGACTTTGGGAAGGGGCAGGAATCTATATGCTGTTATGTGTTACCTTGGAACTTAATGGTTGTGTTTAGTGTTAACCCTCATAAGGTGTGTTTTCCTCTCCAGCCCCAATCCATGCCCCGTGCACTGTGTCCCACCAGATAACTTACTCTGGCTATCATGAAGCTGATGTTGAGGGTGAAGCAGCACCCTAGATTGATGAGAGATAATGGGCCAATAGAGTCAGGAAGCATCTTGATTTTAGTGCTGCCTTTACAAGTTATAAAACAGGGATAACTGTGAGTGGGTAGAAATTCCTTACTTCTTTATTACTAAGAACAGTTTCTAAGTACGAATCATTGTCTCCAGAGCTGAGGACATGCTACTTATAGGTTTCAGGTCTCAGCTAGAAACTCCTGAGAGCTTAAGGTAACATGTCTTGCACCTGCATTCCTTTAACATTTTCCGAGAACTCTGGAGCAGTGATTCCCATTTGTTTTATTTCAGGATGCCCCAGTGAAGTTGTGTGACTTTGGATTTGCCAAAATTGACCAAGGTGACTTGATGACACCTCAGTTCACCCCATATTATGTAGCACCTCAGGTAAGCATGTACTGTTTCTTCCGTAGGATGTGTCACCAAGCTGCCTGTAGACTCACGTTTCTTCCATTCCACAGCATGAGTGGATGTATATTACAAATGGAAGAAGGAGGACTCAGCTTCATAAACCTATAGGCTGCTTAATTTGGTGCAGGCATTTTATTCTTTTAAAAGCAGCCTTATTGAGGTATGATTAATATACAATAAAATACTTCTACATTAAGTGTAGTTTGATGAGTTTGGACAAATGGATACTCCTGCGTGAACATCACCCAAGTCAAGATACAAAACATTTCCATCACTTCAAAAACTGTCTTGTGTGCCTTTGCAGTCATTCTGCTCCCAACTTAATCCCCTTAATTAAAACCACTGATCTACTTTCTGTCATTATTGGTTAGTTTTGCCTGTTGTAGAATTTCATAAAAATGGAATTCTGTACCTTTTGTGTTTCACTTCTTTGGCTCAGCATGTTTTTGAGATTCATCCATGTTGCTGTATGTATCAGTAATTAGTTCCTTTTTATTGCTAAGTAGTATTCCATCCTATGACCAAGCCACATTTGTTTATCCATTCACTGACTGATGGCCATTTGGGGTTGTTTCCTATTTTTCACCATTAGGAATAAAGCTGCTAAGAACATTCATTTACGAGTTTTGGGGGACATACTCCTCCCCTTTAGGTAAAATCTTTTTCCAAAATGGTTTTTTGCACCACTAATGTAATGTAAATGTTCCAGTGTCTTCACATTCTTATCACCAACTTATGTTTGTTAGTGTTTATAATCTTGGTCATTCTGGTAGGTATGTTCGTGTTATTTCGTTATGGATTTAATTATAGCATTTTCCTGATGGCTACTGTTGTTGAATATTTTTTCATGTGTCTACTGGCTGTTCTGTTGTGAAATATGGGTACAACATTCTGTTGTGTAGAATGGGTACAAATCTTTTGCGCTTTTTGTGTTGTTTTATAAATGAGATATAAGAATTTTTTTTATTATATTCTGGATACAAGTTCTTTGTCATATGTATTAATATTTTACTGCTGCTGTAACAAATTGCCACAAACTTAGTAACTTAAAACAGCACACATTTATTACCTTACAGTTTTGGAGGTCAGAAGTCTGAAATGGTTTGAGGATGTCAGCAGGACTGTGTTCATTTTGGAGGCTCTAGGGGCGAATCCATTGCCTTGCCTTTTCAGCTTCTGAGGCCACCTGCGTCCTTTGGCTTGTGGCCTCTTCCTCCATATTTTCAAAGACAGCAGTGTAGATAGCATCTTCCAGTTTCTCTGACTCTGACCGGGTCCAATTACATTGGACCTACCTGGGTAATCCAGGATAATCCCCCAGCTCAAGATCCTTAATTTAATCAAATCTTAGAAGTCCCTTTTGCTATGTAAGGTAACATATTCATAGGTTCCAGGGATTAGGACAGGACTTCTTTGGGAGGCCATTATTCTGCCTACAACATATGTATTATGAATATTTCTCTCAGTCTGTGGCTTGCATTTCAGTTTTCTTTTTTTTTTTTTTGGCCGTGCCACAAGGCATGTGGGATCTTAGTTCCCTGATCAGGGATCGAACCCATGCCCCCTGCATTGGAAGCACAGAGTCTTAGCCACTGGACCGCCAGGGAAGTCCCTATCAGTTTTCTTAATGATCTTTTGAATAGTAGAAGTTTTAAATATTGATCAAGTCCAATTCACCAATTTTTTTTTCAATGGTTAGTGCTTTTTGTTCCTAAGAAGTCTTTCCATATCCATGGAGATGAAGATTTTCTCATGTTTTCTTATTAAAGGTTATAGTTTTAGCTTTTACATTTTAGACTATGATCCATTTGAGGTGTGTGTGTGTGTGTGTATGTGTGTGTATGTGTATAAAGGGTCAAGCTTCTTTTTTTCCCTTATGGATGTCGTTGTTTCCATATCACTTGTTGAAAAGACTATCCTTGCCTCATTGAATTACCTTACAGTTTTGTCGAATTGAATTATTTTGCAGTTTTGTCAAAAATCAATTGACCATATATGTGTTGGTCTATTCTAGGCTCTATTCTGTTTATTTGATACATACGTCTATATATCATCTGGATCACTGTAGCTTTATATTAAGTCTTGACCTCAGATAGTGCAATAAGTCCTTCAAATGTATTCTTTTTCAAAATTGTTTTCACTATTCTGGATCCTTTGCGTTTCTCTGTAAATTTTAGAATTCAATTCTCTATGACAGAAAAGCCTCCTGGGATTTGATTTGAATTGTATTTAATCTATAGATGAGTTTGGAGAGAATTGACATCTTAACAATATAAAGTCTTCTACTCAATGAACATGGTGTATCTTTCCATTTATTTAGGTCTTTAATTTTTCTCAGAAACATTTATATTTCTTAGTGTATATGTTTTATACCTATTTTCTTATATTTTTCCCTATATTTTATGTTTTTGGAAATTATTGGAAATGATATTGTTAAAAATTTCATTTTCCAATTGTTTGTTTATAGTTTGTAGAGAAATAAATGATTTTTTTATCCCTTGAATCCTGGGATCTTGCCTAAATCGCTTATTAATTCTAGTACATTTTTTGTATAGATTTGTTAAGATTTTCTACATACAAAGTCATGTCATCTGTGAATAAAGATAGTTTTACTTTGTTCTTTCCAGTATGTTTGCCTTTTATTTCTTTTCCTTCCCTTATTGTGTTGGCTAGGACTACCAGTTGAATGTAAGTGATGAGAGCAGACGTCCTTGCCTTGTTCCTAATCTTACAGAAAAAAATGTTCAGTCTTTCACCATTAAGTATGATATTAACTGTTATGTTTTTTGTAGATGTCCTTTATCAGGTTGAGGAAGTTTCCTTCTGTTCCTAGTTTACTGAAAGGGAATGTGTTAAATTTTACCCAGTGCTTTTTCTGCATCTATTGAACTTATATTTTTTCTTCTTTATTTTATTAATATGATGAATTAATTGATTTTCAGGCATTATACCAATCTTACATTCCTAAGATAAAACTCACTTAGTCATGATGATTGATTTGTTTTGCTAATATTTTGTTAAGGATTTTGTGTTTTTTAACAAAAGGGATTTTGGTCCATAATCTTTTCTCATAATGTCTTTCCCTTGTTTCAAGGTATCAGGGTAATAATGCTGACATCATACTATTACTTGGGAAATGTGTCTTCCTCCTTTATTTTCTGAAACAGTTTGTGTAAGATTGGTATTGTGGATTTTTAATGATGTAATCAATTTTAAAATAGGTATAGATCTATTGAATTTTTATATTTCTTCTTGAGCCAGTTTTAGTAATTTGTGTCTTTCAAGAAATTTGACTATTTTTTTAAAAATTTATTTGCATAAAATTATGATAATCCCTTATTAACCTTTTAAATCTTTGTAGGATCTGTAGAGATGGAGGTGGAAGTCTGGAAGTTGGCTTGCTCCTTCTGCAGTTAGTCCTTTAGTATGGGGGAAGGGAATTGAGTCAGTCTACTTAGGAGTTGAGCTTAGTTTGAGCGCTGTTGCTATTGTTATTTTTACTGTGCCACTGGCTTGAGATTCCTCTCTTGTTACCTTGTGCTTAGGGTGGGGTTTGGGCTGCCACAGGTTTGTGGGGTTTTTTTAAGTGTTTCTTCTCCATCTTCATCTTTGGCATTGGCTGTGTGCCTCTGCCTCAGAGGGGCTTTCGCTTCACAGTCTTTTTCTGCCACTAACAATGGACTGCTGTTACTTATTACTTGGTGCTTGCTAGCCTGATGGAGGGTGATGGCAACAATGGGTGGAGAGGTATCTCTTTTCTGAACCAGCCTCAGTCTTGGTCAGGTCTTGTTTTCTTGAGTCTCAAGAGCATAAGAGCCTACGAGTGGGTGTGAATGCCCCTTGTTTCCCATGGCTCTGAAGGGGTCTGCTAGCCCCAACTTTGCCTTTAGCAATTTGTTAAAAATTTAGCCAAATTCTTTTTATGCTTATGGCATGCTATAGAGCTTTCTCCTGGGATCTGTCACAGATGAGCCAGTCTTTCTGTGTTGTCTCTTCTTGGAAGGGACAAAAATACTTTGTTGCTTTGAGACCTCTGATGAGTTCAAGAAAAGTGATGATTTTATAGTTTATGATTTTATAGTTTACCTGGTTTTTCCTTGCTGTTAGGGTGAGAGTGACACCCTTTCCAGCTCTCTACATCCTAGACAGAAACAGCAGTCCCAGCCATTTGATTATAGTATGGGTGTTTGTTTTTCCTGCTAGGGGTTTATTGAACTCCTTGGATCTGTCAGTTTATGGTGTTTACCAATTTAGGAAAATTTTCAGACATTTATTCAAATATTTTTGTGCTTGTCCTCTCTGTGCCATTTTAATGAGATTCCAGTTATATGTATGTTAGATCACACATTGAGCACTGAGGTTTTGATCTTTTTTTTTTTTTTCTATCTGTGCTCCACTTTGGCTAGATTCTATTGCTACATCTTCAATTTCATGACTCTTCTGCATTGTCTAATCTGTGAATTTCCTCACTTCAGATTTATATAATCTGTTTCTCTTCTCATTTTGTTAATGTTTCCCTTTAAGTACGTCAGTGTATTTAATAACTTATTTAAATCTTGTCTGCTGATTGCATCATCTGTCATTTCTGAGTCTGCTTCTGTTGATTGATTTTTTCCTTCCTGGCTGTAGATCCCATTTCCTGGTTCTGGATAACATTTTTCTGCTTCCTTGCATGTCTAATAAATTTTGATTGGATTCTGGATCTTATAATATTGTTGGTAAATGTCTGGATTTTGTTGTCATTGAAGAGTATTAAAGATTGTTTTGGCGAGTGGTTAAGTTACTTGTGGATTAGCTTGATCGTTTTGAAACTCATTTTTAAGTTCTGTCAGGGCAGTCTAGAACAGGATTTATTCTAGGGCTACTTCATCCCTACTCCCCAGATGAATCACTTCTGGGTGCTCTATTGATGCTCCACATGTTCAGTGAGGTCTCTTTACTCTGGCTAGTTGGAGCTCAGATACCTCCTAGACTTGTGTGACATCTGGAAATTATTTAGCTTACAGCTCCAGTAGTCATTCCAGTACCTGGTTGCTTCCCTGGCTTCATGGAGTCTTGCTCTACTATGTGCAGCTTACTATTTAGCTAGACTCAAAGGGATCCTTATGCAGATTTTTGTGTACCTTCCCCACAGTTAATACTCTGCTCCATTAATTTCAGCTACACTGCTGAACTCTGTGAAGTCTCTGTGCCTTGCTTAGATTCTCTTTCCCTGAACTGCATTCCACAGAGTGCCTTTTGGTAGGTAGTTCATTGGACTTAACCACATTTGCTTGCTCTCTCTCAGGGTTCACTGACCTGTATTGCCTATTCAGTGGCAGAAAAGGTATTTTTTATTTTGTCCAATATTCTAGTTGTGTATGGTGGAAATGCAAGTTTTACTGGTTAATCCATCATGGCCAGCATATCATTTATATATATATATATATATATATATATATATATATATATATATATACACACACATATATACGTGTGTGTGTATATATATATATACATATATATACACATATATATAGCTGGTACTTATTCTTTTTGAGATTTGTTTTATATAAGAAGCCCTCTTTAAAAAATTTTTTTATTGAGATGTAATTGATACATGATAAACTATACATATTTAAATTGCACAACTTATAAGTTTTCACACGCACACACACACACACACACACACACACACACACACTCATTAAACCATCACCACGAATAAACCTACCTAAGGAGACAAAAGACTTGTATGCAGAAAACTATAAGACACTGATGAAAGAAATTAAAGATGATACAAATAGGTGGAGAGATATACCATGTTCTTGGATTGGAAGAATCAACATTGTGAAAATGACTCTATTACCCAAAGCAATCTACAGATTCAATGCAATCCCTATCAAATTACCACTGGCATTTTTCACAGAACTAGAACAAAAAATTTCACAATTTGTATGGAAACACAAAAGACCCCGAATAGCCAAAGCAATATTGAGAACGAAAAATGGAGCTGGAGGAATCAGGCTCCCTGACTTCAGACTATACTACAAGGCCACAGTAATCAAGACAGTATGGTACTGGCACAAAAACAGAAATATAGATCAATGGAACAGGGTAGAAAGCCCAGAGATAAACCCATACACATATGGTCACCTTATCTTTGATAAAGGAGGGAAGGATATACAGTGGAGAAAAGACAGCCTCTTCAATAAGTGGTGCTGGGAAAACTGGACAGCTACCTGTAAAAGTATGAAATTAGAACAATCCCTAACACCACACACAAAAATAAACTCAAAATGGGTTAAAGACCTAAATGTAAGGCCAGACACTATCAGACTCTTAGAGGAAAACATAGGCAGAACACTCTATGACATAAATCACAGCAAGATCCTTTTTGACCCACCTCCTAGAGAAATGGAAATAAAAACAAAAATAAACAAAGGGGACCTAATGAAACTTAAAAGCTTTTGCACAGAAAAGGATACCATAAACAAGACCAAAAGACAACCCTCAGAATGGGAGAAAATATTTGCAAATGAAGCAACTGACAAAGGATTAATATCCAAAATTTATAAGCAACTCAGGCAGCTCAATAACAAAAAAACAAACAACCCAATCCAAAAATGGGCAGAAGAACTAGATAGACATTTCTCCAAAGAAGATATACAGATTGCCAACAAACACATGAAAGAATGATCAACATCATTAATCATTAGAGAAATGCAAATCAAAACTACAATGAGATATCATCTCACACCGGTCAGATTGGCCATCATCAAAAACTCTAGAAACAATAAATGCTGGAGAGGGTGTGGAGAAAAGGGAACACTCTTGCACTGCTGGTGGGAATGTAAATTGATACAGCCACTATGGAGAACAGTATGGAGGTTCCTTAAAAAACTACAAATAGAACTACCATATGACCCCACAATCCCACTACTAGGCATATACCCTGAGAAAACCATAATTCAAAAAGAGTCATGTACCAAAATGTTTATTGCAGCTCTATTTACGATAGCCAGGACATGGAAGCAACCTAAATGTCCATCAACAGATGAATGGATAAAGAAGATGTGGCACATATATACAATGGAATATTACTCAGCCATAAAAAGAAATGAAACTGAGTTATTTGTAATGAGGTGGATAGACCTGGAGTCTGTCATACAGAGTGAAGTAAGTCAGAAGGAGAAAAACAAATACCATATGCTAACACATATATATGGAATCTAAGAAAAAAAAAATCATGAAGAGATTAGTGGTAGGACAGGAATAAAACACAGACCTACTAGAGCATGGACTTGGGGATATGGGGAGGGGGAAGGGTAAGCGGTGACGATGTGAGAGAGTGGCAGGGACATATACACACTACCAAATGTAAATTAGATAGCTAGTGGGAAGCTGCCGCATAGCACAGGGAGTTCACCTCTGTGCTTTGTGACCACCTAGAGGGGTGGGATAGGGAGGGTGGGCAGGAGGGTAACGCAAGAGGGAAGAGATATGGGAACATATGTATATGTATAACTGATTCACTTTGTTGTAAAGGAGAAACTAACACACTATTGTAAAACAGTTATACTCAAATAAAGATGTTAAAAAATAATAATAAATAAATAAAAAACCCATCACCACAGTCAGGTAGTGAACATATTTGTCACCACCCCAAAATTTTATTGTGCCCCTTGATAACCCTTCCCTGCCTCTCTATTTTTCCCTTCATTGCCAGGCAGCAGTTGATCTGCTTTCTGTCATTATAGATTAGTTTGCATTTTCTGTAGATTTATATATAAAGTAGCATATCGTATGGTATTTTCTTTTGAGGCGGTTTTCTTTCACTCAGCAAAATTATGTTTAAGATTTATCCATGGGCTTCCCTGGTGGCGCAGTGGTTGAGAGTCCGCCTGCCGATGCAGGGGACATGGGTTCGTGCCCCAGTCTGGGAGGATTCCACATGCCGCGGAGCGGCTGGGCCCACGAACCATGGCCGCTGAGCCTGCGCGTCCGGAGCCTGTGCTCTGCAACGGGAGAGGCCACACAGTGAGAGGTCTGCGTACCACAAAAAAAAAAAAAAAAAAAGATTTATCCATGTTATTGCATGTATCAATAGTTCTTTCATTTTTACTGCTGGGAAGTATTCCACTATGTGGATATACCATGGTTTGTTTATCCACTCATCTATTGATGGACATCTGGGTTGTTTTCAATTTTTGGCTGTTAAAAATAAACCTGTTATAAACATTTTTGCACAAGTTTTTGGATGGACATTTATTTCCTTTTCTCTTTGGTAAATACCTAGAGTGGAATGGCTAGATCATGTGGTAGATGTATTTAACTTATTTAGAAACTGCCAAATTGTTTTCCAAAGTGGTGTTCAATTTTACATTCCTAGCAGCAGTGTATGAAAGTTTCAGGTCCTCCACATTCTTACTAGCATTTGGTGTGGACAGTCTTTTTATTTATTTATGTATTTTAATTTTTTAAAATATTTATTTATTTGGTTGCGCTGAGACTTAGTTGTGGCAGTAGGCTTCTTAGTTGTGGCTCACGGGCTCGTTAGTTGAGGCTCGCCAGCTCCTTAGTTGTGGCTCGAGGGATCCTTAGTTGCGGCTTGCTGGCTCTTTAGTTGCAGCACATGGGCTCCTTAGTTGTGGCATTCATGTGGGATCTAGTTCCCTAACCAGGGATCAAACCCAGGCCCCCTGCATTGGGAGCATGGAGGCTTAACCACTGTGCCACCAGGGAAGTCCCCTGGACAGTCTTTTTAATTTTAGCCATTTTAGTGACTATGTAGCAGTATTTCATTGTGGTTTCAATTTGCATTTCCCTAATAACTAATGATATTGAGCATCCATGGTGCTTCTTTGCTGTCTGTATATTTTCTTTGGTGAAGTATTGGATCAGATCTTTTCCCCATATTTTAAATTGGATTGTTTATTTTCTTATTGCTGAATTTTAGAGTTTTTAAACATATTTTGGATATAAGTCGTTTATCAGATATATGCTTTGGAAAGATTTTCTTCCAGTCTGTGGCTTATCTTTTCATCCTCTTAACAGTGTCTTTTTTTTTCTTTTTTAAAAAATTGAAGCATAGTTGATTTATGGTGTTTCAGGTGTACAGCAAAGTGATTCAGTTACACACACGCACACACACACACACATATATATACTTTTTCAGATTCTTTTCCATTATAGGTTATTTCAAGACATTGAATATAGTTCCCTGTGCTATACAATAGGTCCTTGTTGTTAATCTATTTTATATATAGTAGTGGGTATCTGTTAATCCCAAATTCCCAATTTATCCCTCCCCCACTTTCCCCTTTGATAACCATAAGTTTGTTTTCTAAGTCTGTGAGTCTATTTCTGTTTTGTGAATGAGTTCATTTGTATCACTTTTTTAGATTCCACATGTAAGTGATATCACATGATATTTGTCTTTGTCTGACTTACTTCACTTACTATGATAATATCTAGGTCCATCCGTGTTGCTGCAAATGGCATTATTTCATTCTTCTTTATGGCTGAGTAATATTCTGTGTGTGTGTGTGTGTGTGTGTGTGTGTGTGTGTGTGTGTGTGTGTATCACATCATCTTTATCCATTCCTCTATCAATGGACATTTAAGTTGTTTCCACGTCTTGCCTATTGTAAATAGTGCTACTGTGAACACTGGGTGGCATATATCTTTTCAAATTAGTGTTTTCATCTTTTCCGGATATACGTCCAGGAGTGGGATCACTGGATCATATGGTAACTCTATTTTTAGTTTTTTAAGGAGCCTACATACTATTTTCCATAGTGGCTGCACCAGTTTACATTCCCACCAACAGTGTAGGAGGGTTTCCCTTGCTCCGCACCCTCTCCAGCATTTATTATTTGTAGATTTTTAAGAAATATTTATTTATTTGGTTGTGTTGGGTCTTAGTTGCAGCTTGCAGGCTCCTTAGTTGCAGCACTTGGGCTTTTTAGTTGCAGCAGGTGGGCTCCTTAGTTGTGGCATACGAACTCTTAGTTGCGGCATGCAAATGGGATCTAGTTCCCTGAGCAGAGATCGAACCCGGGCCCCCTGCATTGGGAGTGTGGAAACTTAACCACAGTGCCACCAGGGAAGTCCCTATTTGTAGACTTTTTGATGATGGCCATTCTGGCTGGTGTGAGGTGGTAACAACATCTTCTGAAGAGCAAAAGATTTTAATTTTGGTGTGAAGACCAATTTTTCAATTAAAAAAAAATTTTACAGATTCTGCTTTTGGTTTTTTATCAAAGAAATCTAACTCAAGATCACAACGATTTTCTGCTACAAGTTTTATAATTTTAGGCTTTACATTTAGGTCTGTGGATCCATTTTGAGTTAATTTTTGTATAATGTGTGAGGTATGGATCCAAGTTCATTTTTTAGCATTTGGATATCTAGTTGTTCCAGTACCATTTGTTGAAAAGCTATCTTTTCTCTACTGCATTGCTCTGAGCCTTTGTCAAAAATCAGTTGAATGTATATGTGTGGGTTTATTTTTGGATTTTCCACTCTGTTCCATTGATCTCTTTGTCTGTCTTTACACTAATACCATACTGTTTTGATTATTGACACTTTTTAATAATTTTTGAGATAAGGTAGTTTTAGCCCTCCAAGTTTGTTCTTCTTTTTCATAGTTGTTTTGGCTATTCAAATTTCTTTGCATTTCCATATGAACTTTAGAATTGGCTGTTTACTTACACCATCCGGATATCACATTCGTAGCATGCGGGTACTTTCCTCCTCAGCTCTGCATTCGCAGCCAGCTTCAAGGTGTTCCTTTTGTGAATAGACTCTCGTGGAGATGCCGCTGGAGACGGCCTCTGCTTCTCTGCTCTTTGAGAAGGCTGCTTTGAGGAACCTCTTACCGTAGCCTCTGCCAAGTACAGCCTTCTGCCTCTCTCAAATACTTACTTGCCTGGGACAGCTTGTCTTTCCTTTTGAGAAACATAGAGCCCCTTTTCCTACAAAAAAGCATGCTGGGATTTTGACGGGTTTTTATTTTTTTTTCGGTATGCAGGCCTCACACTGTTGTGGCCTCTCCCGTTGCGGAGCGCAGGCTCCGGAAGCACAGGTTCAGCGGCCATGGCTCACGGGCCCAGCCGCTCCGCGGCACGTGGGATCCTCGCGGACCGGGGCACGAACCCGTGTCCCCTGCATTGGCAGGCGGATTCTCAACCACTGCGCCACCAGGGAAGCCCTGACGGGTTGTTTTAAACATATAGTTCAGTATGGGAGCAGTGACTTCATAACAATATTGAGCCCTCTGACCCATAAGCCAGCTGTATTATTCCATTTATTTATTTATTTACTTATTTATTCCATTTATTTTTGTCTTTGGTTTTGCTCAACAATATTTGTATAGTTTTCAGTGTACAGGTCTTTCACATCTCTTTTTAGATTTATTCTTAATTTTTTTATGCTCTCATAAGTGGTATTTTCTTTTTCAGGTTTAATTAATTCACCTTATTATTCTTGTGTGAAAACACGAGCCTTGTGCAACACAAGATGGTCAATGAATTGCTGATAGGGAGGCTTGGTGAGCACAGTCCCCTTTGAGAGGTCAGGCGTAAGATAGCTGTAGGTCTTAGAGGTGGCATCGAAGGTGGCCTTGGTAAAGTTGCCCAAGGAGGCAGTGCAGCTGCTAACCAAGGTGTAACAGTTTTCAGTACCTGCTGTCAGCAGCAGCTTTGTGGCCACGAAAGCCAAGACAATAGCAGTGGAGCTGGGTGCAAGGATGAAGCATACCAGCAGAGAGCTGTAGTATCCTGTCACCTTCAAGGAACTGTATGGGGTTTGCCAATCTTGTGTTCCCAGGAGTCCCATTACCCATGACAGCAGAGAGGTTGGCCAGGAGGATGGACCTGTGGATGGCAGTGGTTACCTCCTTGGAGCACTTAACACCCAGACCCATGTGACTATTACAGTCCCTCATGGCAACAAATACCTCGAACCTGAACTGCTGGCCAGCACCATTCTGCTTTCACTGCTTTCAAAGGCATAAGGGACTCCCCTAGGAAAAAGTAACCTCAGATCGAGAGGAAGAAGAGAGAAATCTCCTTCAGGGACTTAATCTTCATGTCCTTGACCGAGGCAAACACTGATAAATTGCTGATTGCAAGAGAGAAAAAGGTTTTTGAAAGTATTTATGTAGAGTTTGTTTCAGCTGTTGATTGTTGACTGCCAGGGACTACCCTCTTCAGCCTTCCAGCAGTCTGTCTCAAGCTGCAGGTCGCTGGTGTGACTTTCAGTAAACTGTCCCCTTTGGTATAACTCTGACAGGTACTGGAGGCACAGAGAAGGCATCAGAAGGAGAAATCTGGCATCATACCTACCTCGCCAACACCCTACACTTATAACAAGGTAGGAGAGGAGATACTAATCTTTACCCCTTGGGTGTAGCTCCTATGAGGTGTTTGTGGCCCTCTGGGAAGGTGGCAAATTCCATTCTTATCCCTTAATATTGCTGCCCAAGAGGCTGAAAGCAGCCACATATGCAGAAGAGTGGAATTCAAGTATTTGATGAAATAAGATTCATACCAGTTTAGGTTTTGCAGCAGGAACCAAAGGCTATAGTCACCTGGAGGTTATTTATTTGGCTAGCTGTACAGTCCACTGATCACATTTAAAAGATATGTTTGTCTTGCTTTTTTGAGGTGGAGGCCATTTCAGAGAATATTATTTGTCCATTTATGGTGCCATTCATTCTAACCCCATAAAATGCCCGACTTAGAACAGTGTCTATTACACATAGCAAGTGCTCCCAAGTGTTACCTGGTACTTCATAGTTCTTAATCAGTAGCCTACACATCAAGCTTCTCTGTCCTAAAGTATGAGAGGTTTAAGGCCTCTTGAAACAGGTCCTAGAGGTCCTGGAGTCACTGAGTAGATCAGAAAAAAATGATCCTGCTTGGGGACTCCAGGTGATATAGATGGTAGAGAGGGAGCTGAGGATGGCAGAAAGGCAGGCCAGCTCCTCCTGGTCCCACATCTTTAGAGGGCCCCACATATTCCTAATGCATGTGCGTGTACACGTGCAGGCATACATATCGAAGAACACACAGGCTTCTGTGGCACTCAGGACCCTCCACTTGCATTGGCACTGGCACAGCATGAGCAGAACTCTAAACAACTACTTTCACGATTAACACGTGTTAATCATCCCCAAGTAAGAACTGCTCCACACCATCCTGATCTACTTGCAAAACTGTAGGCAGCTGTGCCCTTATATAGTGAAGGTTGGAAGTGAGGGCTGTGCTGATTATAGTCAGTCAGAAACTGCTTCCTGCAGGCAGGAATTGAGTGGTAGAAGCACTTAGCTAACAGAGATATTAATTTACTTGATACGGTCTTCTCATCATGAATACAATGGATCCTTGTGTGATATATTATTTCCCAGTACTATTTTTTTCTCCTCTTCCTGTTCCATTATGTGAATCTAGTGGTGTTTGTGAATTAGCATGGCATTCATAAAATTTACACTCCACAGATGAGTAATATATTGAAATAAGTTCATATTACTTTTGAATGTATATATATGTTGGTCTAGTTATAATCTTTATATTGGCAACTAAGTGAACACTGACTGCTACATTTGCAAATAATTTTTTAAATAAAAATAATGTAAAAAGATGTAGTTAAATTTTCAAAAGTTAAATAAATACATCAACCTTAATTAAAAAGAAAATGAGGCAGTAGGCCAGGTGACTTGCTGTGACTCTACCACCATTCAGCTGTATGATGTTGGTTGGTGCACTTAGTTTCACTCTTGACAAATGACCTTAGAGATGACAAGATCTCTGTAGTATCAGTTTCCTCATGTGAACTATTTTTTAAGATTTCTCTTCACCTCTATAATTTTATAAGTATGTTCTACAGCATGGGTCATGTCATCTATAAATGTCTACTAGTATGATGCCAAGACGTGGCTGAGAGTACCTGAGACACCTCATTTTCCAGGCTTCACTCAGAGCAGCGCACAGCTGTGGTGTGAGGAGCATGTGGCCACAGTGGCAGGTTCCCTGGGCTGCCTTTCTCAGGTGGACACTGCTTTTGTCCTGCAATTCAGGAGGGGCTTGGGTTGAAGCCTCTGAGGACCCGGTTTCCGAGGCAGGTAGAGCTACATTTAATTAATATAGGAGTCCTTTATTAATAAGCATGCTGTGACTACAGGCCATGAAATCACCTTAATATCTACAGACATGGTAGTTGGTGGCAGTTTTGTTTCGTTCAGAATATCTTCCCCAAGAATGGTCTTGCAAATGGGCACAGTGAGTCCTTCATGGCCAAAGGATTGCTTTTAGCCTCCTGTTTTTCCCTGCAGTGCCTATCCCTAATCTTTGTCAGACTGCTTTGGGCCTTTATAAAATGACTTGTGCTGTTTTATAGAGTCAGCCCACCTGTGTCCTAGCTGCTTTGTCCCTGCACCCTCAGCCCTGCCCAGGCGGACAGAGTAAATGTTTCACAACCAGCTGGCTTATATCTATCACTTTTCTGGCTGGGGACAAAGTATCCTACATCTGTACCCAATAATCAGATAGCAGCTTGGGCCTAAGCAATGAGAATAAAAGTCACTATTTTACCCCAGACTGGCCTTGTATAAATGGTGTGCATATGTGTAGTGTTGATAGCACGTAACAAATAAGGAGAGAATGGTTAATTCTCTTAAGACTTCCTGAAGCTTTTACAGTCTCTGTGAAGTGATTCTTGGAGATATCAGCCTGTGTATATCAGGGGCTGTTTCTGGGTCAGTCCTAGGGACTTTATTTTAGAGCTGTGCCTCTGCTGTGAGTGACCATGTTCTTTTTGCTTTCAGAGCTGTGACTTGTGGTCCCTAGGGGTGATTATCTACGTGATGTTGTGCGGATACCCTCCTTTTTACTCCAGACACCACAGCCGGACTATCCCAAAGGATATGCGGAGAAAGATCATGACAGGCAGTTTTGAGTTCCCAGAGGAAGAGTGGAGCCAGATCTCAGAGATGGCCAAAGATGTTGTGAGGAAGTGAGTCCCCAGGCCACTGCGGGGGGAGGCCAGGGAGGCCTTAAAAGTGGTGGAACACAAAGGAATGTTGGGTAAAGGAAAGTCATTTGTTTCCCAGGCATGCTCCTTCTCATTTTAGCACACAGAAAATTTTCCCTGGAGCCTGAGATGAGAATTCTCAGTGTCCCCACCTTGGTGAAACTGGAGCTTTGCTCCCTCCTGCTGCACTCCTAGAATTTGTCCTTAGGGTCGAATCCAGGTCCCTTGGCGGCCATTGTATCTGTGAGCATTAATTTAGGACCTTAAATGATAACCCCCCTGGTGTACCCTTCCTGCACGGAGGCCGGTCATTTGGGACAGACATGATTCCAGGAACTGAACTGGAGTGCTAAAATGACCATGATGCTTTTGGCTTTTCATTCCTTAGCTGCTGTGGGAGCGTGTGATTGGTTGTGCAGGGCCTAGACCCCACCTCCTGCCCTTCCTACTGCTAGTTGGTTGCTCTGGTGTCTATTAAGATGGAAAGATTTAGAAGAATTAGGGCTAGTGAATGGATGATGGAGACTTGACATTCAGAGTCCTTTGGAGAAATTAGCTAGAGCACTAAGAAAGAATCAGACCTAAATATGAGGTGTCTTCACTTTTTCTACCCACCTGTGTCAGGGGCTTAGCTGACTGGGACTTGGACGCTGTTCTGGTATTCCTACTGCTTGTTCTTCACTGAGTAATTTCTCCTCTTTTGGTTTCAGTTTCTTCATCTGTAATGGGATAAAGATAAGCATTAAAGGGGCAGTACCTGGGAACTGTCTCCTAATGGTACAGCTGTTTCTCTATGGAGATTACTCTCTTTTAGAATTGAGCTTGTTCTGTTGGTTAGGTATTTATGTATTCAAAAAGGGACTAGTTTCTAAAATATACAAGTGAAAGTTTTTTAGGAGGGTGGAGGCAATGTTTAAATCATCGTTTGTCTTCCTATGCTCTTTCCCTGCTGTATTCTCAGTTACTTAACCAAAATATCAGTATCCTCTAATTGGTCCTTTGCAGTTCTGTAGAATGTATTTCCTGTCCCTAGAACAACACTGATTATCTTCTTTCAGCATTGAGATTCTTTTCTAAATAATCCTTTCTTTAGAATCTGAAGCTGTTTGTTCACAATGATCCAGAAAGTTACAGAGAACATGAAAGAGCAAGTAGGCATGTTGTCCTGACTCTGGTGTTTGGAATGGGAGGCTATGTATTTGGAAGAAGGTGCTGTAAGAGGCCCAGGGAATATGCTGGGGTGAGCTAGGAATTGCATCAGGATAAATGTACAAGATGTAAAGAACTATGGTCAAAAAGCCGATGGTACAGAACAATACATTAGGCTTAGAAGGAAATGCCATCCCCTTCTCAGAGATTAGATTTTTAGCTTTTGAATGTCTTTGGAATAAAGGGTTCATGTCCTGCCAGATGGTGACATGTAAGAGTTTTATCACAAGTAGCAACCTGGATTTTCAGAACTGTATGACCCCTCGACTAATTTTACAGTCACTGTTAGCCAAAAGAGCACTTTGAGTCCCGTTTGGGAAATTACAGCCCACTGTCCTAGAAACATTAGTCTGGGGATTCAGTGTCTCAGGAACTGTAAGCCATATGTAAGATTACTTTACTGAACCTAGAACTCAGTCTGAGGTATCACTGGACTAAGCCTTTTCCTACCATTCTTATCTCAATTTATTTAGTATAGAAAGAACTGCCTAAGGACAGAGTGCCCTCACAACTAATGGTTAGGGACGAGAGCCTCACCTCTGTCCTGCAGATAGAAAGCCTAGGCTTGTAAGAGTTGGTGGAAAGTCAGAAGCTGGAGCTGGTTAGAGCCAGACCCAGGAACTTCCCGGCCTCTGGAAGCAACTGCATGGCAGCCCTGTTGGCATTTTCTCCACAGGCTCTTGAAGGTCAAACCAGAGGAAAGACTTACCATCGAGGGAGTGTTGGATCACCCCTGGCTCAACTCAACTGAGGCCCTGGATAATGTGCTACCCTCTGCTCAACTGATGATGGATAAGGTTTGAATGATGCTTATTTATTGGCCCAAAAGGCTGTGTTGGGAAGGAATGCTGAGGCTTGACTCAATGAGGGGTTAAAGGCAAAACAATGCAGAGCACACAGTCTTTTTCCAGAGAAACATCTCTGGTCTTCCAAAGATCAGGATTGGAAAGAAAGAGATTATTTCCATAAAAGACCAGATCAAGGCCTGGTAAATACACTAAGGCAACACTCAAAGGACTATCCTCCATATTTGTGCTATGGGGTTGGGGGCACAGAGCAGTATCAGACAGCATTCTTTTGCCCAAGGAGTTTAAACAAGACTGGTTGGAAAGACCAATAAACACAAAACAAAGAGGGAACATTTTCAGACATCAGAGCTTTTGCATGCTAAATTTTCTGTGAATGCTATGGAAATTCAGAAAAAGAGAACATCTTTGAAGGGCTGTAATTAGGGAAGGGTTCCCAAAGAGAAGGCAAAAACCATCACAATTATTAACTATTGTGTGGCATTTTTTAACCCCTTTACATGTTTAACCCCTTTACATGTAATGAAGCCTGACTTCATTGATGGGAAGCTGGTAAAATGGGTGTGGCAGGCCTGGCTTTGAAAGTAGACAGAGGGGTTTAAGTCTTAGTAGGACATAATTGAGAGGCTATTGTAGATTTTTGAGAAGAGATTTGCCACAGGGAAGGTATTTAGGGATGGTTAGTCAGACCTGCAGACTTGCCAACCTAATACTTCTACAATAATCTAGAAGCTGAGAAGCTGCTCTAGGAGCAGAGAAGTAGAGGTGAATGAATAGGTTCAATATTTTTGAAGACAAATTTCTACAATTTTTGGTGACTGACTAGATATAAGGGGACAGTGGGTGGCATATCTGGTGACACCATTGACAGAGGGAAATCAGGAATGAGGCTGGTTTTGGGTGAAGGGAAGTGTCTTAGGTTTTAGATATTGTTTAATGTGGTAGATAGATGTGTGGTGTGGAATCAGAGTGTGGCTGAGAGGGAAAGGCAGTGACACAGACTTGAGTGTTACTGACTTAGAAGGGACGGAGTTGAAATGTAAGCGAATGGGAAAAAAGAATGCTAAGACCTCCTTTATTTTAGTTGGAGTATGAGAGAGAAAGGAGAGCTAGAAGGAACAGAGTTTTCTGCTATCTCTGATTTGTGTGCAGTTGTCTTCCTGGTTTAAATGTGCCCAGTAGTCAAGAAATGGTTTGTTTGGTCAGTCCAAAATACAAAAGGATTACTTATACCCTCTGCTTGTCAGCAATTGAGTGTTACAGTGTGACTTTCCTCAAGATCTTGAAATAAAGAAATAAGATTGCCTTCTGGAGTTACTTTAAGATTAGTGTATAATGAAGCCAAGTATGGCTATGCAAAATCTTCTTAATGAGGAAGAGTAGCTCCTGGGCCTATAAGATGGAACTGCAATGTGACAGTGTATTCCCATTTTTAAAGAAATGATGTGGTCAAGATGCAGGCTGGTCAACTTTGGAAGTGTAGAAAAAATGTCCACATGTGCAGAAGCTGAATAGTGTCCATCTAAGCTGTGCCGAAGAGATGGAGCCTGAGCTCACAACCTTGAGGTGTTCCCATCTTTTTGATTGGGCTATCACGGATAAGAAGGAAATAGATTCAAGGGTCTGGGGGCGTGTAGCCAGGCCAGTTAGCATAGTTCTCTTAAATGAGTTCAAACTCTTCCTGATCTAATTGCATGCTTACCAAGGAACTATTTTGTAAATTGTCAAATTTTGTTGTTGAAATTCAAACAACACAGAGGTATATGAAATAAAAAGCAAAAGTTCCCTTTCATTACCCTGCCCCAGTCTCACCCCTCAGAGGTGAGGTGACCTATGGCTTGATGTATTCTTCCTGATCTTTTTCTGGGGAGACACACACACACTCACAGAGTTTGTCTTTTTTTTTTTTTAATGCAAAAGTGGGATCGTCTCATTCTTACAAAGCTTTTTCTGATTATTTGCCTTCCCTTATTGGTCTGTCCATAGTGAGAGAACACACTGGTCATAAAGACAGACTTGAAGAGTGCTAGACCTTATGACAGTTATTTCTCATTGTAAATTAATTGACTGGCTTATAGATCAGTTTGTGAGGGTCTACTGTGCTCACCAGGTGAAATGCTTGGGGTTCTGAGCCATCAGGGCTAAGGTGACTGTCTACACCATGGGGGCAGTGAGTAAATGCCAGTCAGGGAGGCTTCTCAGGCAGCAGCCTGCTAGCTTTTCCCCTGCTGTACATGTATGACTCTCTTTACACTTGCCCTTGCCAATGACTATAAGCATGAGCCTTGTTAGTATTTCTTACTCGCATTTCTGTCCGCCCACAGGAAAGAAGGGCTAGCTGTTGGCCTGGTATTCCCTGGGCCCTGCTGATCCATGGAGAAGAGTCCCCTGCCTTATCAGAATTTGTATACTGCCAGCATAGAATGAAATTGCCTTCTTAGTTCTTTGAGATTCTCCTTCCCACTGTCTTAGACTGGCTTTTTAGGTGCCCAGAAATGAATGTGAAAAACTGATGACAGTGTTTGCATTCAGGCGGTGGTTGCAGGAATCCAACAGGCCCATGCGGAACAGTTGGCCAACATGCGAATCCAGGACTTGAAAGTCAGCCTCAAACCCCTGCACTCTGTGAACAACCCCATTCTAAGGAAGAGGAAATTACTCGGGTAACTGAGCTTATTTCTTCAATTCTCCCTCATGGCTGGTGTGGTTGAGTACAGGGTTCTGAAAGGTCAGCCAGGGGTCTGCCCCTTTTTGTCTCTTAAGAGAGTGGAAAGGATATGTTCTTTAAATAGCATCAGAAGTTGGAGATACTCTATAGTTAATTATTTATCTGAAAAATCTATTACTTATGTTTAGCGTTAACATCTGTTAAGAGTTGGGTTTGGGGGTCTCACCTTGTTATTACCTCTCTCCCAAACTTCTAAAGCACCAAGCCAAAGGATGGTGTTTATATCCACGACCGTGAGAATGGAGCCGAGGATTCAAATGTTGCCTTGGAAAAGCTCCGCGATGTGATTGCTCAGTGTATTCTCCCCCAGGCTGGTAAAGGTCACACCACTTATGAATGCTCTGTGCGTGTCTGTGTGTGTGCACGTGCACATGACTAAAGGAGTGGTTTCATTTGAAGTTGTCTGTTTCATCTTTGTGTTATAAGAAAATAAGTACATTATATAATTTGTGCCCACTGAAAAGAATGGACGGTGGGAACTCAGGAATGTGAGGCTCTGGCCCACCTTTGGTATCCTGTAAAATTTCTAGTTTCAGTTTAATTGCCAGTGTCAGACACAGCACGTAATTCTTTATTTTCCTAGTTTGTTAATGAGATTACAGGATAGAGGATGGAAAATGGAAAATGTGAACAGGGTCAGGATTAGGTTGGGAAGGTCAGGAAGGTTGGGAAACACCATATCCAGAGCCCTTAGAGTACAAGGCTGTCATTAACTTGTGAATATAAAGAGACGATCTCCCAAGTTCAGAAGTGGCCCTGGCTGCTACTTGTATCATGGGCAGGGTGGGACTTAAACAGAAGTCCTTTCAAGTGAGAGCTCTCTTTCAGTGTGTTCTCTTTCCGCCTAATGGGGTATGATGGGCTTTTCTCAGCAGATGAATGAGATGCTTCAAGTAGTAGGCCAGGAAACTGTTGAGTTGACCAGTCTTCCTAGATTCCTTGAGTTTTAAGGGAACTCACTAGTGTGCCTCGGGTAGCCTTCCAAAGTAAGAAATGAGCTTAGGAGAAAGAAGGTAGCCCACTCAGCCTTATTCTCCCTCCCTCTCATGGTCTCTTAAGTTAACCAGGTGCTTTTGCTCAGCAATAGTCTGACATCTTATGGGATGCCTATTTCCCATCCCCCAGTGCTAAGACTCTGGGGGCATCAGGGAATTTGTGTGAGGTGGTCAGAGCAGGAAGAGTTGAGAAACCAGAAGCAGTCTACATCAGTGGTCCTCAACCTTTTTGGCACCAGGGACTGGTTTCGTGGAAGACAATTTTTCCATGGACCGGGGGTGGGGGTGGGGGGGATGGTTTCAGGATGATTCAAGTGCATTACGTTTATTGTGCGCTTTATTTTTATTATTATTACATTGTAATATATAATGAAATAATTATACAACTCACCATAATGCTGACAGGAGGCAGAGCTCAGGTGGTAATGTGAGCGATGGGGAGTGGCTGTAAATACAGATGAAGCTTCCCTCACTTGCCCACCGCTCACCTCCTGCTGTGCGGCCCGGTGGTTGGGACCCCTGGTCTACATGTAATGTAGGGACTAGAAGTAATGATAGTCTGGTAAAGCTTGCACCTTTAATCATCACTTCTCAATAAGTTGGACATCATGTCCTTCCATCTCTGACACTAAAATCCCATGATGCCTCAGGAAAATGCAACTTCTTCTCCATCTTTATCAATAGGAGAGAATGAAGACGAAAAGCTGAATGAAGTAGTTCAGGAAGCTTGGAAGTATAACCGGGAATGCAAACTCCTAAGAGATACTCTGCAAAGCTTCAGCTGGAATGGTAGGAGCCTTAATTATGCCTTTCCCCAGGAATGCAGAGAAGTAATTGTGTTTAGAATATGTAGGATCTCTGGGGGCTGAGCTGGGACTGTTTTCAGGTAAAGTAGGGCTGGCGAGTGAGTGGAATACTGTGGGACAGGGGGTTAGCCCTACAGTAACTGCCCAGGCGTATCTGGACATCTGGCCCTTTCGCTTGTTTTCCAGAGTTCAAATGAATTATGTGTTGCAGATTCATTGCTGCAGAGCCCCTGTCACATACCACTTGGGCAAAAAAACAGATCTCAGAACTCCTTCCAGATACCTGAGCTGTTCACTGGGTCATTAAGGAGCAGTATACTCTCAAGGGGAGAAAGAGGGCAAAGTACCACAGAGTCCGCCCTGCTGATCTGCTTAGCTTAGAGAAGACCTGTTTCACTGAAGAGTAGAGAGTGCCAAATCTGCCGCTCTTTGAATTTTTTTCCCCACAGGCAAACAAGGTACAGGTGTGTTTTTTGAGCTGCTTTTGTATTGTCTTGCTACTTTAGCAGACTAAACTAGACTTAAGGTCTAGGATGCTCAGGGAAGGGAGCAAACTCATTGCCTAGCTTGATTCTTGGACATGAGAAATCCAAAGTGCTAGCCTGGCCATTCCCATACTTGGAGGAGATTAGCTTCCCTAGGATTTTTATTTTTATTTTTTTTAAGATTTTGAAATATCAATACAGAAAAGTGATCACATTTGAGGTATGCACATCTGATGAATTTTCACAAAGTGAACACCCTGTGTAACAAGCACCTAGAACATGTAGTGAAGCACGTGCCCTCTTTTAACTGCTACCTCCCTCCTCACAAGGGTAATTATGATCCCAGTTTCTAGCAGTATATATTAGTTTTGCCTGGTTTTATATTTTATATAAATGGAGTCAGAGAAGTCTATGTTCTTTTGTGTCTGGCTTCTTTTAGTCAAGACTGTATTTGTGAGATTTAACCATATTGTGTGTAGCAGCAACTCATTCTCATACAAATGTATGTAAATATATATATATTCTCTCCATATATATTTTTCTCCATATATATACACATATATATTTTTTGTATTTATATTTATCCATTCTACTGTTGAATGGACACATGGATTGTTTCCAGGTTTTGGTAATTAAGGAAAGCACTGCTACAAACACTCTTGTGTACATCTTTTATGAATATTTTAATGAACTCATTTCTCTTATGTATCTAGGATTGGAGTTGCTGGTTCATGGGGATATTCATCTGTTTGACTTCAGTAGGTACTGCCACCAGTTTGCCAAAGTGGTTGTACCAATTTACACTTCCACTAGCAGTGTTTGAGGGTTCTAGTTATTCTATGTCCACACCAACACTTGCTATTGTCTTTTTCATTTTAGTCATTCTGATTAATAAGTACTACTGGTATTGTGTGTCATTTTACTTTGCCCTTCCCTGATGACTATGAGCTTAAGCACGTTTTAATGTTTATTGGCCATTTAGATTTTGTTAAGTGCCTATTCATTTGCCCATTTTTCTATTGAGTTGTCTCTCTCTTATAGATGTGTAGGAGTTCTTTATATAGTCTGGATATGAGTTCTGTTGTAGACATACATATCACAAAGAACTTCTCCCTCTTTGTGGTTTCTCGCTGTGCTGTTGTACTGAACATTGGATTTTTATGGCCAGGTTAATAAGCTGCTCAGTTCTACTTGAAAAATGGGGGAGTTGAACTGCTTTTGATCAGTGTTGGTGATGGTTCCTCCACGGTGAGGGTGAATTTGACACTGGTGAGATGTACCTTATTGGGTCCCTGTCAAGAATCTTATCACCTCCCGAACAGTTTGGAGACTGACCTTTTTCTTTTTTGGGTTTCAGGTCGTGGATTCACAGATAAAGTAGATCGACTAAAACTGGCAGAAATTGTGAAGCAAGTGATAGAAGAGCAAACCACATCCCACGAATCCCAATAATGACAGCTTCAGACTTTGTTTTTTAACAAGTTGAAAATTTATTCATTAATGTATAAAGTAATTTGTATGTAAATTAATAAATCATAATTTCATTTCCACATTGCTTAAAGATGCTGTATAAATTTAGATACAGGATTTACTAATAGTATAGTTCATTTGTTTTTAAGAAAAGCTCAATTCCTAATATATTATTACTTTAGGATTGTTTAGTCATATGTGGTAAAGCTGACAGATGGTATTGTCAAGCAAAATTGTTTTATTTGTAATAAAGTATACAAAAACCATTTGCCAGTGGTAGGCAAAGGACCAACTATACTGACCTTTCTGCTTAGTAAACAGTTGAATCAAGTACTGTGGAATCTGGTTTCAATTGCCCTGTATATTTACTTTCTGCACTATCAATCAGTGGATTAGCTCTGGTTCCAAGAAATTTTTGTGGATCCATGTTGCAGACTGCCTGTTACAGGGTGCCACCTCCCATGATGGAAGAGGCAGGGAGTTGAGCCCTCATTTCTCTTATCCCTAATTCCCTAGAGAAGAGTGGTAATATCTCTTTTTTGTCATATTTTTTAAAAGGTATTGGTGCATTTCATAAATCTAATGGGATTCTCTATTGAGTTTATTCTTTTCATGTTTAACCAGAGCTTCAGCCCTCCCACCTCCTTTGAGATTCTACTTTGTCTTCTCCCTCTCCTGCAGCCCTCACCAGGCTCCATTGCTTCTTATCTCCTTTTCCCTGTTCTTCTGGGCCCTTTTATGGGATGATTTTTCTGAAAAAGTTACATATCATAAAAACTGGACTATTGGGTTAGCATCTAAAGATGGTCCAAGTTTTTTCTCTTAAAGCTACCCTTTTTCTCTAACGTTTCTGTTTGGATTTCATGGTGGCATCCCCTGGGCTGCATGTATTTTATTTAGCACCCTTCATTTTCAGGAAGCATGGTTCTGGCCCAGAGATCAGATACTTGAATAGAAAACAAGGTTGGGTGCTTTTCTGCTTTGCTGTTGTACATATGGGCTTCCATAACAAACCATTTTTATTTATTTTTTTAGCAGTTCTTGATTGGTGGTTCTTTGTTGGTAAATGGGAGAGCTAGTAGGCCAACTCCAATTCACAGAGGAGAAGAAAAGGATCAGTTGGCTCAGTTATTCAGTTTCATCCCATCAAATTCTCTTCAATCAAAATCAACCCCACAGAGCTCACTTATTTTCTAACTCTTCCACTTTGCTGAGTTATGTCTTCAGGGTGACATTTGGTTACTATGTCCCATATGTGTGTGAATGACTGTAGGAATATATGATAAAAACATTAAGTATCTCTTAGAAATTACCTTATACATTGGATCCCTTTTACTTTGGAGAGTTTTAAATTCAAGGCATTTTTTGAGGTAAGGCTCACTAATCTTCGGTGATTGATAACTGCTACAAATGGATACCCTGTAAGGAGAATTCAGTACTTTTAAACATGGCAAAATCTAACAGGCAGCAGAAAAAAACAAAATTTTTCTTATTTACTAACCAGAAAACTTAGCCGAGAGTTGAATTAAGGGTTGAATTATTCTGTTTTTCAGTGAAATGCAGTCTTACAAATCAAAATCACTTCTTACAATCAGGAAAAACTCTGCACTTGTTTCTGGAACAACTGAATACCTGTTATTTTTCTTATCTTAGGGCAGAGGTTCAGTGTTAGCTTGGGAGAGGAAGGCAGTAATTAACTTTGTTACTCTTCTTTTTCTTCAGAAGAATCTTCTAGCACACCCAGTCTACCATTAACTTCTCAAATTTGTTATCTGGGTGTCTTCTAGAGGCTCAAGATGATTTCCTTCACTGTGTGGTGAATTTTAGGCATGATCTAAAAGGGTATCCAAAAGATTCCTCCTTTCACTCTGAGCAGCAGTTGCCCATGTTTCTTTAGTCTGAATTAAACTGGCCGTGAACATGAGTGCTGTGTCCAGACAGGTCCATGCTGAACGTTTGTGAATACCATGGAGGATGCTCTAGCTGTTGTAACTCAAAAGTGGGCCCTATCCTACAGAGAGCTCCTTGACAAAACAACAGCTTCCAAAAGACTCAGCACTGTTTGGTCTTTAAAGTGGAGTTTTGTTTATGGAATTTGTTTGTAGGCCAGTAGCAAATTCTGCTTTAACTTTACCAGTCAGGTTTACTAATAAAACATTCGCATGTACTGGAAGTGAAACAAAATCATCCTTGTCTCTTTTGGCCAGTCTAATGCCTGTACCTGCAGAAAGTTCACACTGTAAGAACACTTCTCGTAGGCAGGAGGTTAGCGTCTTCAGTTTTCCTACATGATTTGCTAACCCTCTGCTTACTATAAAACCATTACTTATCACTCACCTTTAGACTTTACCATAGTTATTAATCTGCTTGATGCGAAACAACTTTTGTATTTTTCTGGCTAATGTATTGTATAAGCTATAGGAGAACACCCGTCAGAAATTTGTTGTCTGAAACCTAGATAGGAGGAACTGCTTTTTAAAAAGAGTTTTGGTTTTGTATTCATTTGAGATAGAACAAGTTGAAGGAATTATTGGTTGAAGAAGAAGTCAAATGATTTAAATCACATCTTGTGTGTGAATGCTTGCGTGCGTGTGTATTTATTGAAGAAAATGTGTCTCAATTTGAGAACTGGAAAATTGGATATTTGATTTTAATTATATTTTTATTTATTTAAAAAAGTAGAAGTGGTCTTTCATTATTGATTTTTTTGTCCCACAGAATGACTTAAATTTTCCCTGCCTGTTTGGTTAAGACACAGGGGAACATCTTAAATCTGTGATAATTGCCAAGTTACATAAGTTTAAGAGGCTTTCCTCTTACACAGAACACAAGGAGAAAAGAAATCCAGCTGGAAATCATTTCACCATTATTTTATTGCTGTAAATTTTTTAATGTGTTTGTGATACGATGGTATTGATTTTATTGCTAGATGCGGATGATTAATTTTTTCATCTGTATTAGGAATTAAATATTATTAATTGGGGATAATGAATTGATCTACTCTCATGCTTACATCTGAGATCTTGTAGCACTATTCCATTCTTTTTTGAATTATATAGGGCATTTCTCCATTTTTGTGTGATACTTATAGCCATAACCCTTATTTTGAAGGTTTTATATTGTAGATATTTGACTTAATATAAAATTATTTTTATGCAAAAGATGTAGAGTCTTTAGTTCATCTTAGGATGCATAGGAGAATAACTGGGCAAGGAATGTGGTTAAATAGGGCTTTTTTCCTTTTAAATTTATACTGCTAAATACACCAGGAGATCAACATCAAAATCAAATCCAGGGCTTCCCTGGTGGCGCAGTGGTTCAGAGTCCGCCTGCGGAGGCAGGGGATATGGGTTCGTGCCCCGGTCCGGGAAGATCCCACATGCCGCGAAGCGGCTGGGCCCGTGAGCCATGGCCGCTGAGCCCGCGCGTCCGGAGCCTGTGCTCCGCAACGGGAGAGGCCGCAACAGTGAGGGGCCCGCGTACCGCCAACAAACAAACAAACAAAAAAATCAAATCCAAGGGCTTCCATAGACATTACAGTTCAATTTTAGTTACAAAAGCAAAGAAGTCTTTAAAAAGTTCTTATACAGTCCATTTTTATTTTCTTGATGAAATGGTAACTAGATACCTGGTTAATCAGAGTTTAGTTTTATTCCAGACTTCTTTTTTATGTTGGGAGGAATTGAACTTTGATCTTAGTCACTTGTAAGTCTCCATAGTGAAACTGAACTCCTTTCATTTAACACTTAGTATGTTTGTGCATTAGGAAAACTTATTAGAGGAAAATTATGTTTATAAGCAGACACAAAGCAGCTAAACTCATCTGTTATGAACAAAAGTTAATGAGGGAGAATTTGTGTATCCACATACAAGTTTTCTTGAATTAAGGGAGAAAAACCAGACCCTGACAAAGAAGGGCTGGACTGAAAAGCAGTACCCTCAATACTACAGAAATGAGGAAAAGAGGTAATGTGCAACAGAGAACTTTGTCCTGCTCTGAGATCCCCGAAGAATCCCCATCCCCTCCCCCCTGACCTCCTGCCAGAATGTTGGGTTTCAAAGAATGTGCAGATTAACGGATATCAGGAGTAGTGTGGCCCTGGGCTGAGGATAAGGATAATTTACCTGAGTAACAGTCCTGGCTGAATCATTACAGGCCTTCTACTTGGTATATCTCTGTGTAAGCGTAAAGGGAACTTAGCCAAGGAGCATTAAAACCATTGCTGTTGGAAGGAAGTCATATAGTAACGAAACTGCTGAAGGCCAAGAGAGAAAAGCAAGAACGGAAACAGCCCCAAGGTCTGTAAGACTCAGAGTTGGGCAGTACCCACCCTTTATGAAGCCAGCATAGATCTGAAGTGAATACCTGTGACGGAGGGTCTGCGTGTCAGGGAAAGCTGCTGCTGCTGGACACAGGCCCTGCATCATCAACTGATTTACTAGGGCCATGACAGTGGCAGCGTCTGTGACACACTCTGCCTCTATACTGCCTTCTCTATGGAAAAACCAAGTGGCCTTGAAGGAGGGTAAGATAAAGTTTCAGACTTGGGCTCAGCAGAAGAGGGACATGAGGCTGGGGCCAGTGCCAGGATCTTCATGTTTCAGTTTGAGGATTGTGTTGCTGTTGGTGATTTCTCTGCCAAGCTTGTACTGTGACCTGGGATCAGTACATTACTCTTTCTATGAAACAGTCACCCCCAAGAGTCTGACAGTGGAAGGAAGGGAAGACCAAGTGGAAAAGCTCTCCTATGTGCTATTTATGCAGGGCCAGAAGCAGCTGATTCACCTAAAGGTGAAGAGAGACTATTTTGTGAATAACTTTCCAGTCTTCAGCTACCACAATGGCATCCTGGGGCGAGAAATGCCTTTCATCTCACATGACTGTCATTATGAAGGCTACATAGAAGGAGTCCCAGGTTCTTTTGTTTCTGTCAACACCTGTTCAGGCCTCAGGGGCGTCCTGATTAAGGAGGAAAAATCCTATGGCATTGAGCCCATTCACTCTTCAAAACGGTTTGAACATGTGCTGTACACCATGGCCCATGAAGCTCCAGTCTCCTGTAGTGTCACTTCCAATGACAGCCAAGTGGCATTCACCAGCCGGCAACAAGAGAGCAGCAAGCCTCGCAGTCGGCAGGTGCCATCCTACTTGTGGTCACACACCAAGTACGTGGAGATGTTTGTCGTGGTCGACAACCAGCGGTTCCAAATGTGGGGCAGTGACGTCAATGAGACAGTCCAGAGAGTAATGGACATCATTGCCCTGGCCAACAGCTTCACCAGGGGAATAAACACAGAGGTGGTGCTGGCTGGAATGGAGATTTGGACTGAGGGGGACCTCACAGAGGTCCCAGTGGACCTGCAAGCTGCGCTCAGGAATTTCAATAGCTGGAGACAAGAGAGGCTCTTCCATCGTGTGAAGCATGATGTTGCCCACATGATCGTTGGACACCATCCTAAAGAGGATACGGGGCAGGCATTTCTCAGCGGTGCCTGTTCAAGTGATTTTGCAGCAGCCGTTGAGTCCTTCCATCATGAGGATGTCCTCCTGTTTGCAGCACTCATGGTCCACGAGCTTGGGCACAACTTCGGTATTCCGCATGACCATTCGGCCTGCGTTTGTAAAGATAAACCCTTTGGCCTCATGCGTGAAAATATCACTAAAGAAAGTGGCTTCAGCGACTGCAGCTCTGACTTCTTCTACCAGTTCCTCTGGGAACACAAAGGGGCCTGCCTATTTGACAAGCCTGGGCACAAAGGCCGCTTACGGAGGGAGTCCCGCTGTGGAAATGGTGTTGTAGAAGAGGAGGAGCAGTGTGACTGTGGTTCTGACTGTGACAGTCACCCGTGCTGTGACCAAACATGTAGGCTGAAGGAGAATGCAGAGTGTAGTGATGGACTCTGCTGCGTTAAATGCCAACTGAAATATAAGGGATTCATGTGCCGTCCTGCTTTGGGGGAGTGTGACCTCCCAGAGTATTGTGATGGTTCCTCTGGAGAATGCCCCATAGACAGCTATAAGATAGATGGTACAATGTGTGACAGAATTCACTATTGCGCTGGAGGTCGCTGTAAGAACCCTGATAATCAATGCATGGATATATATGGATTCTCTGCAAGGTCTGCCCCAGAAAACTGTTACATTTCAATGAACAGAAGAGGGGACCAGTTTGGAAACTGTGGTATTACCAACTCACCTAGGTTAAGATATTTGAAGTGTGTAGATGATAATATATTTTGTGGGAAACTTGTATGTACAAATGTTAGACAGGTACCACAAATCAAACCAAATCATACACTGATCCAGGTCGCTCATGAAGATGACTGGTGCTGGAGCATGGATGCCTATAACACTACTGATATCCCTGATGATGGAGATGTGCACACTGGCACTCTTTGTGCTCCAAACAAAGTCTGTGTAAATTACTCTTGTACTGATTACGCGGTGCTCAAGTATGACTGCAAACCCGCAGAAATGTGTAATGGGAAAGGAGTTTGCAACAATTTTAGGCACTGCCATTGTGAGGCTGGCTACGCTCCCCCTGACTGCAGAGGTCCAGGAGACGGTGGTAGTGTAGACAGTGGTCCACCTGGCAAACCAATTGAAATGCAAAGTGGAGGTGTAGGTGGCAGTTCTTTTCATCGTAGCATTGAGTTTAGAAATGTTGGCAAGCTAATTTTCATACTCCCTTCATTTCTTTTAATATTGTTGTTGGTTTTAATATTTTTCATTACCTTCAGGGCTGTAACTGAGTCAGTAGAGACCCTAGGGTGGACCTCGGAGGACAGTTCAGAGGAAACCACTAGTGAGGGATTCTTAACGGAGTTTCTACCAGTGGGGCTACGGGAGGAGGAGTCAGAAGAGAAGGACCAAGAAGAGGAGGCCCCCCCACCGGAGGAGGCCCCCTTGCCGCCGCTGGAGGCTCCCCTGCCACTGGAGGCAATGCCGCTGCCGCCGGAGGCCCCACCACCAGGAGAGCCAGCACCATAAGAGCAGGTGAAGGAAAAGGATAACCAAAGGCAGAAGTGTATTGGTGGAAGAATCCAAAAATATCGAATATCTCAAGCACTGAGTGGGAAAGAGGGGCTCAGAGAAGCAACGGTGAAGTGAGAATTGATGGCTCCTGTAGCTCTGACCAGGAATATATAGTCTACAGAAACATACTAACATGGGAACAGAGACGCCCCTGCTTTCAGTACTCATTTTAGTAATTTGGTTATGTATTCATATAAACTCATGTAAAATATTCTATATTTTTGCTTTTTTCCCATTTCATGAAACAATTTTATTTAAGCTCTTCTCATGAATCATACCTATCAATATCATCTTTCATTTGGGCCAATTTCTGATCTGAAATTACTTTTCAGGGCCTACCATCTTCCATCTACATTGTTTGATACACAGTATTACCTCTACCTATGACTATCACAGGGTCATTAATCCCACTCATAACCATTATCTTAAAAATATTATCTGCTGAGTAATCTAATTTGCCCCAAAAGTTGCTATTCACGAATAAAAGGTAATTTTAAATAAATAAAAAGCTATTTTAAGATGAAGTATCACTTCAGACTCCATACAGCCGAGTCCTTGAGGATTCTTTATTTTGGGGCTCTCTTGGAAGGGGCTACATCTGATCCAGGGTGGTCCGATCCCCCTGGGTCTGGACGCATGGGGGAAGGGGAGCAGCCTAGGCAAGAGACAACCTTGTCTAGAATGGAGTTCAATTGGAAGTATTAATTGTTCCTTCTTTTCTGTTTTTCTACTTCACTTATTATATTTATTTCTCATTTCCTTTTTAAGTTAACATATTGTTGACTGACAGTCCAAAGGAACAGAGCTTTGGAGGGTAGTCAATTGTCTGTAAAGAGAGCACAAAGCACATACAATATAACATTATGCATTCTGTGCAAGACACTGTGCTACTTTACATTTGTTGTCTTAATTTAATCCTCCCATCCACCCTATGAGACCTCCATCTTGTACATAAAGAAACAGAGACCAAAGACTTTTGCTCTAGAGCTGGTAAGGGGTGGAAGCTGCATACCGCCCCAGGTATGACTGAATCTACATTCGCCACTGCCTCGTGAGCCTGTTCCTTTAGTTAAAAAAAGTGAGCAGGAAGACAACTGACATGTCCTTAATTGCCCAGAACGTGGCTTCTCCCTCAGTGACTCTAATGAAACAGAAGCCTTACAAATGGATGTTGATCTCTATCATGAACCTACCACACTGTGTAGTCATGATCGATGAAAGAGTCTTTCCCCCGATTACATCCTGACATCATGGAGTGGCAGGTTTATATCCTATTCAGCTCTGAGGGCCCAGATCACCATAGGTGCTCAGTAAATGTTGACCAAGTGAATGACTTAACCAGGGCCAACCTTAAAATAGGAGGGTAACTTGTATGGATGCCCTTGCTAGTCCCTAGGCATGGCACAACCGAAACCTTGTTCAGGTGCAGTGCTGCTACAGGTTGAGTGTTTTGAGTCTTGGGGAAATTCCTGAGCATCAGTCCCTGATGGTACATTTGCTGAATCCCTCTTCTAACTGCCCAATCCTATGTGAGCAGAAAAGAGCAAACAAAAGGAGGACAAGACCTAGCCTCTGCTTTCAAGAAGCTTATGTTAATTACTTTTGGTGGAACAAAACTGAACTTCAGAGCAAAATCTAAAATCAAGCCTTCAGTTATGTAAGTTTCCAGGCCACGAGATTTGCTGGTAATCAAATCTCAGGACATTGTATGCCAGAAGGTCAAGATTCATGGTGAAAGCACACTATTAGTTGGTAGTCACCTGAGAGCTTTGAGAACGAGAGTGAAACTGGGTAAATGAAGGCCTCCAAGGGTAAACCTGTCATTAGAGACTTCTGAAAAAGATGTGGAGGATTTCTGCTGAGAAGCACTTCAGTGGAAAACAGAAGCGGCACCCTTCCTAAGTGCACATGCTAATGATGACTATAATAAAAGCTAGTAAGCATCAGTCTTTTTAAAAAAATCCTGAAGAAATAGAAGGGAATCATGATCTAGATATGGGGTAAATATGCTTAGCTAACTCAAAGGTGTTCTTTAAAAACCAAAAGTCAGGTAGATAATTGGGAATCAATCAGTAAAACCTATTTAGGATTTCACAATATTTGACAACAAAGTTTACAAAAATTTAGCAAATATGGAAGTTGTATAGACTATTTAAAATGTTTAGTTGCTGTCTTTATGACCGACTGACAAGACCAGGTTAAAGGCAGGAAACAAAGGTAGGACAGCTATTTGAATGAACTTCCTCTGAAAGAGTGATCAAAAAATGAACATAATTATAAATTCTCAGGTGAATCTTAAAATGTGTGGAAACCCCAGAGTCTGGGGATTGAAGGCTGAAGCTCTTTAGGATAGACTATAGCAGGGAAGTGACCAGTTTTAACATGGTCAGGAAAGAGAAGGTAGGGTAACTCGGGTCTGAAATCTCCAGGTTCAAGGTTCAGTGTTCTGCAATTTGAGTGACTGCCTCTGCAAAGTGCACTCTTTCGCTTGATTCCTCTCCCCGTTATGTTTGGGGGATTCTGAGGAATGCTTGCTTACACTTTCCAATAATCTGTGTTGGTAGCCACGCATGACCCAGCCAGTTGCTGGCCCAGCAGATTCTGACAGTGACTTCTTGCCATCCTTTACCTGCCTTCCCTGGGTGGCTGTTGTCCTCTCTGTGCTCCCTGTGGCCAGCGGAGACTGAGGCCCTTCCCTTAGTTTCCCAAAGCACAGCCACGTTCAAGCTCTGGATTTTTATCCAGACTTAGGGGGTGGGGGCAGGGGAAGGGACCTTACAGTGTGGAAAAGAACACATTTGTTTGTTTGTTTGTTTTGCGGTATGCGGGCCTCTCACTGTTGTGGCCTCTCCCGTTGCGGAGCACAGGCTCCGGCACACGCAGGCTCAGCGGCCATGGCTCGCGGGCCCAGCCGCTCCGCAGCATGTGGGATCTTCCCGGACTGGGGCACGAACCCGTGTCCCCTGCATTGGCAGGCGGACTCTCAACCACTGCGCCACCAGGGAAGCCCAAGAACACATTTGGATGTAGCCAATATTAATGTTCCTGGAGTCCAGAGGTCATGCCCCTCCCTGGGAGACTTGGATAGGTCCTCTCTCTTTGGATGTCCCCAGCCTGACCTCTCTTCTTGTCCATAAGAGTGCTTTTGGGAATGCCCTCACAACTTAAAGTCGAACTCCACTCTCTTCTCTGGGTCCAGTTGAAGGAAAAAATAAGACTTACGTTAAACACAGGTGACACGATTCTGCACTAAACAAAGTTTTATATTAGTTTGCAAAATTTTTTGAAAATGTATTTAAAATTTTTTAAAAACTTCTTGTGTTTACTAACTTAACTTCAGAATACAATTCTGGTGTTTCCTTTGGGCAAATACGCTCACCAAAAAGTTTTCACGAAACGAAGAGCAGGCTTCCTTCAAGAATGATTACAAAAGGCTGACTCTTTAAAATTAATATTCCCCCTGCTTCTGGACATTAAGCTTTAAATTTTTTTGAACTAGAGAAGACTAGGAAAGAAGAATCCAATACCACTTTTGTTATTCAATAAAATTATGGAAGTCTTACATGAGGAGGTTATGCCAGAATGAAATGCACGAGGGCAATAAATGTGTTGGATCAATTTGTGAATGACAAAACCATGGTGACTCTTCTCACAGGTAGAAAATATTTTTTAAAAAAGAAAACATCAGAGGTGGAATCATGACTGACCAAGTGTTTACAACCTCATGCCTGTTTCATTGCTGTAATCTATCTCCCTGGCCAATCTAACGTCCGTCCTAAGATTCTCCAGACACTGATTTTATTGCCAGTCTGGAGTTTAGGAACTTCCATTGCCCCTCTCACACATCCAGAATGTGACCCCTTACTGCCACCCCCAACTCTCCAGTGCACTGCAAGTCACCATCAACTCCCTCCCTCCTAGACAACTGCAGAAGTTTTTAACTGGCCTCTCTGCTTCCACCCTGGCTCCCACAATAGCCTATTTCCCACCCAGCAGGCAGAGTGATTCTTTTAAAAGGTTAAGTCAGACATGCCCATTATCTTTTAAATGTTGCTGGTAGGTCCCTAGCGTGAGAGCCCAGTGTTGATCATTTGATTTGACAATGGAGGGTTATTTATCCACTGACATCCTGGAGCACAGCAGTTTGGATGATGGATGGATGAGGATGAAAGTTTATTCTAGTGGAGTCAAAATACAAAGGATGGGTCCAAAACTATTTGTGAAGGTGTTCAACCTCTTTAGTATTCAGAGTAATGCCACAGAGAGCTATCACTATACACCCACAAGACAGACTACAGAAGACTGAAGATTCTAAGCATTACTGTGGAACAGTGGAACCTCTCAAAAACTGCTTTGGAAATGTAAACTGGCATGCCACTTTGAAATAGCATATTTTAAATACCCTAGATATTTCTGCTTATTTGCATCCTCTTACTAGATAATAATGGACACAGAAGCACTCTTCACAGTATTCCAAAAGAAAAGAACCCCACGTTCACAGCTAATACAATGGATGCTAAATTGTGACAGACCCACACAGAGAAATACAAGAGTAGAGCAATGGAAAGAAATGAACCATAGTGGCACACAAAAATACTAAGTAAACTTAAATACTACCGTGGAACAAAGGAGAGCTTTATATAAACACTGCATTCATATGGCTTCATATGAAGTTAGGAGGGAAAATGGAAAGCACTTCCAAAATGTCAAAATAAGGTTCTACAGAAGCCCCCTCAGTGATAACACTGGCAAGAATAGTCAAAATCAACTTTTTTGGAAGTGTGGAAAGTAGTCTAAGTCATAGAACAACAACAACAAAAACAAAAACACAGCTGAATCTTGGTAAGAGCAGTGAGCTATGTGAAGTTTGTTTGTTTGTTTGTTTGTTTTCAGGGTTCATTCATGTTGTAGCATGTATCACTACTTCATTTTTAAAAATTTAATTTTATTTATTTTTTTATACAGCAGGTTCTTGTTAGTCATCAATTTTATACACATCAGTGTATACATGGCGGTCCCAATCGCCCAATTCATCACACCACCACCCCCAACTCCCACCACTTCCCCTCCTTGGTGTCCATACGTTTATTCTCTACATCTGTGTCTCTATTTCTGCCCTGCAAACCAGTTCATCTGTACCATTGTTCTAGGTTCCACATATATGCGTTAATATACGATATTTGTTTTTCTCTTTCTGACTTACTTCACTCTGTATGACAGTCTCTAGATCCATCCACATCTCTACAAATGACCCACTTTTGTTCTTTTTTATGGCTGAGTAATATCTCATTGTATATATGTACCACATCTTCTTTATCCATTCATCTGTCGATGGGCATTTAGGTTGCTTCCATGTCCTGGCTATTGTAAATAGTGCTGCAATGAACATTGGGATGCATGTGTCTTTCTGAATTATGGTTTTATCTGGGTATATGCCCAGTAGTGGGATTGCTGGGTCATATGGTAGTTCTATTTTTAGTTTTTTAAGGAACCTCCATACTCTTCTCCATAATGGCTGTATCAATTTACATTCCCACCAACAGTGCAAGAGGGTTCCTTTTTCTCCTCCACACCCTCTCCAGCTTTTGTTGTTTGTAGATTTTCTGATGATGCTCATTCTAACTGGTGTGAGGTGATATCTCATTGTAGTTTTGATTCGCATTTCTCTAATAATTAGTGATGTTGAGCAGCTTTTCATGTGCTTCTTGACCATCTGTATGTCTTCTTTGGAGAAATGTCTGTTTAGGTCTTCTGCCCATTTTTGGACTGGGTTGTTTGTTTTTTTGATACTGAGCTGCATGAGCTGTTTATATATTTTGGAGATTAATCCTTTGTCCACTGACTCATTTGCAAATATTTTCTCCCACTCTGAGGGTTGTCTTGTCTTCTTTGTAGTTTCCTTTGCTGTGCAAAAGCTTTTAAGTTTCATCAGGTCCCATTTGTTTATTTTTGTTTTTATTTCCATTACTCTAGGAGGTGGATCAAAAAAGATCTTGCTGTGATTTATGTCAAAGAGCGTTCTTCCTATGTTTTCCTCTCAGAGTTTTATAGTGTCCAATATTACATTTAGGTCTCTAATCCACTTTGAGTTTATTTTTGTGTATGGTGTTAGGGAGTGTTCTAATTTCATTCTTTTACATGTAGCTGTCCAGTTTTCCCAGCACCATTTATTGAAGAAACTGTCTTTTCTCCATTGTATATCTTTGCCTCCTTTGTCTATCCTTGCCTCCTTTGTCATAGATTAGTTGACCACAGGTGCATGGGTTTATCTCTGGGCTTTCTATCATGTTTCATTGATCAATATTTCTGTTTTTGTGCCAGTACCATACTGCCTTGGTTACTGTAGCTTTGTAGTATAGTCTGAAGTCAGGGAGTCTGATTCCTCCAACTCCGTTTTTTTCCCTCAAGGCCACTTTGGCTATTCAGAGCCTTTTGTGTCTCCATACAAATTTTAAGATGATTTATTCTAGTCCCATAAAAAATGCCATTGGTAATTTGATAGGGATTGCATTGAATCTGTAGATTGCTTTGGGTAGTATAGTCATTTTCACAATGTTGATTCTTCCAATCCAAGAACATGGTATATCTCTTCATCTGTTGGTATCATCTTTAATTTCTTTCATCAGTGTCTTATAGTTTTCTGCATACAGATCTTTTGTCTCCCTAGGTAGGTTTATTCCTAGGTATTTTATTCTTTTTGTTGCAATGGTAAATGGGAGTGTTTCCTTAATTTCTCTTTCAGATTTTTCATTGTTAGTATATAGGAATGCAAGAGATTTCTGTGCATTAATTTTGTATCCTTCAACTTTACCAGATTCATTGTTTACCTCTAGTAGTTTTCTGGTGGCATCTTTAGGATTCTCTATGTATAGTATCACGTCATCTGCAAACAGTGACAGTTTTACTTGTTCTTTTCCAATTTGTATTCCTTTTATTTCTTTTTCTTCTCTGATTGCCATTGCTAGGACTTCCAAAACTATGTTGAATAATAGTGGTGACAGTAGACATCCTTGTCTTGTTCTTGATCTTAGAGGAAATGCTTTCACCATTGAGAATGATGTTTGCTGTGGTTTATCTTATATGGCCTTTATTACGTTGAGGTAGGTTCCCTCTATGCCCACTTTCTAGAGAGTTTTTATCATAAATGGTTTTATCATAAATGGTTTTTATCATAAAAGCTTTTGTCAAAAGCTTTTTCTGCATCTATTGAGATGATCATATGGTTTTTCTTCTTCAATTTGTTAATATGGTGTACCACATTGATTGATTTGCATATATTGAAGAATCCTTGCATCCCTGGGATAAATCCCACTTGATCATAGTGTATGATCCTTTTAATGTGTTGTTGGATTCTGTTTGCTGGTATTTTGTTGAGGATTTTTGCATCTATATTCATGAGTGATATTGGTCTGTAATTTTCTTTTTTTGTAGTATCTTTGTCTGGTTTTGGTTATCAGGGTGATGGTGACCTCGTAAAATGAGTTTGGGAGTGCTCCTTCCTCTGAAATTTTTTGGAAGAGTTTGAGAAGGATGGGTGTTAGCTCTTCTCTAAATATTTGATAGAATTCACCTGTGAAGCCATCTGGTCCTGGACTTTTGTTTGTAGGAAGATTTTTAATCACAGTTTCAGTTTCATTATTTGTGACTGGTCTGTTCATATTTTCTGTTTCTTCCTGGTTCAGTCTTGGAAGGCTATACCTTTCTAAGAATTTGTCCATTTTTTCCAGGTTGTCCATTTTATCGGCATAGAGTTGCTTGTAGTAGTCTCTTAGGATGCTTTGTTATTTCTGCGGTGTCTGTTGTAACTTCTCCTTTTTCATTTCTAATTTTATTGATTTGAGTCCTCTCCCTCTTTTCTTGATGAGTCTGGCTAATGGTTTATCAATTTTATTTATCTTCTCAAAGAACCTGCTTTTAGTTTTATTGATATTTGCTATTGTTTTGTTTCTGTTTCATTTATTTGTGCTCTGATCTTTTTTTTTTTTTTTTTTTGCGGTATGCGGGCCTCTCACTGCTGTGGCCTCTCCCGTTGCGGAGCACAGGCTCCGGACGCACAGGCCTAGCGGCCATGGCTCACGGGCTTAGTTGCTCCGCAGCATGTGGGATCTTCCCGGACCAGGGCACGAACCCGTGTCTCCTGCATTGGCAGGCGGATTCTCAACCACTGCGCCACCAGGGAAGCCCTGTGCTCTGATCTTTATGATTTCTTTCCTTCTACTAACTTTGGGTTTTGTTTGTTTTTCTTTCTCTAGTTCATTTAGGTGTAAGGTTAGATTGTTTATTTGAGATTTTTGTTTCTTGAGGTAGGATTGTATTGCTATAAACTTACCTCTTAGAACCACTTTTGCTGCACCCCATAGGTTTTGGATCATCGTGTTTTCATTGTTATTTGTCTCTAGGTATTTTTTGATTTCCTCTTTGATTTCTTCAGTGATCTCTTGGTTATTTAGTAACATGTTGTTTAGCCTCCATGTGTTTGTGTTTTTTACGTTTTTTTCCCTGTAACTGATTTCTAATCTCATAGCACTGTGGTCAGAAAAGATGCTTGATACGATTTCAATTTTCTTAAATTTACTGAGGCTTGATTTGTGACCCAAGATGTGATCTATCCTGGAGAATGTTCCATGAGCACTTGAGAAGAAAGTGTAATCTGCTGTTTTTGGATGGAATGTCCTACAAATATTAATTAAATCTATCTGGTCTATTGTGTCATTTAAAGCTTGTGTTTCCTTATTTTTTTTTTTTTTTTTTTTTTTTTTTTTTTTTTTGCGGTACGCGGGCCTCTCACCGCTGTGGCCTCTCCCGCTGCGGAGCGCAGGCTCCGGACGCGCAGCCTCAGCGGCCACGGCTCACGGGCCCAGCCGCTCCGCGGCATGTGGGATCTTCCCGGACCGGGGCACGGAACCCGCGTCCCCTGCATCGGCAGGCGGACTCTCAACCACTGTGCCACCAGGGAAGCCCTTGTGTTTCCTTATTAATTTTCTGTTTGGATGATCTGTCCATTGGTGTAAGTGAGGTGTTAAGGTCCCCCACTATTATTGTGTTACTGTCGATTTCCTCTTTTTTTTTTTGCAGTACACGGGCCTCTCACTGTTGTGGCCTTTCCCGTTGCGGAGCACAGGCTCCAGATGCGCAGGCTCAGTGGCCATGGCTCACGGGCCCAGCCGCTCTGTGGCATGTGGGATCTTCCCGGACTGGGGCACGAACCCGTGTCCCCTGCATTGGCAGGCAGACTCTCAACCACTGCGCCACCAGGCAAGCCCCGATTTCCTCTTTTATAGCTGTTAGCAGTTGCCTTATGTATCGAGGTGCTCCTATGTTGGGTGCATATATATTTATAATATATCTTCTTCTTGGATTGATCCCTTGAGCATTATGTAGTGTGCTTCCTTGTCTCTTGTAACATTCTTTATTTTAAAGTCTATTTTGTCTGATATGAGTACTACTATTCCAGCTTTCTTTTGATTTCCATTTGCATGGAATATCTTTTTCCATTGCCTCACTTTCAGTCTGTATGTGTCCCTAGGTCTGAACTGGGTCTCTTGTAGACCGCATATATATGGGTCTTGTTTTTGTATCCATTCAGCAAGCCTGTGTCTTTTGGTTGGATCATTTAATCCATTCATGTTTAAGGTAAATATCAATATGTATGTTCCTATGACCATATTCTTAATTGTTTTGGGTTTGTTTTTGTAGGTCCTTTTCTTCTCTTCAGTTTCGCACTTAAAGAAGTTCCTTTAGCATTGGTTGTAGAGCTGGTTTGGTGGTGCTGAATCTCTTAGCTTTTGCTTATCTGTAAAGCTTTTGATTTCTCCATCGAATCTGAATGAGATCCTTGCCGGGTACAGTAATCTTGGTTGTAGGTTCTTCCCTTTCATCACTTTAAGTATGTCATGCCACTCCCTTCTGGTTTGTAGAGTTTCTGCTGAGAAATCAGCTGTTAACATTATGGGAGTTCCCTTGTATGTTATTTTTTGTTTTTCCCTTGCTGCTTTCAATAATTTTTCTTTGTCCTTAATTTTTGCCAATTTGATTAGTATGTGTCTCAGCATTTTTCTCCTTGGGTTTCTCCTGTATGGGACTCTCTGCGCTTCCTGGACTTGGGTGGCTATTTACTGTCCCATGTTAGGGAAGTTTTCGACTATAATCTCTTCAAATATTTTCTCAGGTACTTTCTCTCTCTCTTCTCCTTCTGGGACCCCTATAATGCAAATGTTGTTGCTTTTAATGTTGTCCCAGAGGTCTCTTAGGCTGCCTTCATTTCTTTTCATTCTTTTTTCTTTAGTCTGTTCCACAGCAGTGAATTCCACCATTCAGTCTTCCAGGTCACTTATCCGTTCTTCTGCCTCAGTTATTCTGCTATGGATTCCGTCTAGTATAGTTTTCATTTCAGTTATTCTATTATTCATCTCTGTTTGTTTGTTCTTTCATTCTTCTAGGTCTTTGTTAAACATTTCTTGCATCTTCTCGATCTTAGCCTCCATTCTTTTTCCGAGGTCCTGGATCATCTTCACTATCATTATTCTGAATTCTTTTTCTGGAAGGTTGCCTATCTCCACTTCATTTAGTTGTTTTTCTGGGGTTTTATCTTGTTCCTTCATCTGGTACATAGCCCTCTGTCTTTTCATCTTGTCTATCTTTCCGTGAATGTGGTTTTTGTTCCACAAGCTGCAGGAATGTATTTCTTCTTGCTTCTGCTGTCTGCCCTTTCTATGTGAAGTTTTAACTGTCCTATTCCCATAGCTGTCTCCTCAGGTCCCCACGAGTCATCTCAACTACAACTCAACTGCATCATCTCAACTACAATGGCTGTGAAAACAGGCAGCCTAGCACACAGTGGAATGGGCAGAACACTTTGGAGCTCCCTCAAAAGCCCCTTCCCCATAGCACTGTTACTCATTTGCATGTCTTTCAGGTCCCTGGAAAATCCCCATTCACAAGACTTGTCTTGCTATAAAACTCAGAAGAAAGCATAAGGCAAAAGTTTCATGGCATTGGATTTGGCAAAGGTTTCTAGGATATGACACCAAAGGCACAGGCAAGAAAAGAAAAAACAGACAAAATGGACTTTATGAAAATTTAAAAATTTTGTGCATCAAAAATTACTATTAACAGAGTGAAAAGGCAACCCACAGAATGAGAGAAAATATTTGCAACTCATATATCTGATAAGGGATTAATATCCAGAATATATAGAGAACTCCTAAAACTCAACAACAACAACAAAATGGCCTGATTCAAAACACGAGCAAAGGACTCAAATGGACATTTCTCCAGAGAAGATACATGAATGGCCTACTGCACATGAAAAGATGCTCAATGTCACTAATCCTTAGGGAAATGCAAATCTAAACTACAATGAGATACCACCTCGTATCCATTAGGATGGCCACTATAAAAACAAAAAGAAACAGAAAAGAACAAGTGTTGGAGAGGAGGTGGAGAAAACTGGAACCCCTGTGCACTGTTGGTGGGAATGTAAAATGGTACAGATGCTGTGGAATGGTATGACAGTTTCTCAAAAAATTAAAAATAGAAGACTGTATGATCCAGCAACTCCACTTCTGGTTATAATCCCAAAATAATTGAATGCAGGATCCTGAAGAGATATTTGTATGTCCATGTTCAAAGCAGCATTAATTCATAATAGCTAAAATACAGAAGCAACCCAAGTGCCCATAGAGGGGTGAATGGATAAGCAGAATGTGGGATATACACACAATGTAATATTACTCACCCATAAAAAGAAAGGAAATTCTGCAATATGTCACAACATGGATGGACCTTTAGGACATTATGCTAAGTGAAGTAAGCCAGTCACAAAAAGGCAAATACTGTATGATTCCACTTAAATGAGGTACTTGAGTAGTAAAATCAAAGAGACAGAAAATCGGATGGTGGTTGCTAGGGGCTGGGGATTTACAGTTTAATGAGTATAGAGTTTCAGTTTCACACAATGAAAAGAGTTCTGGAGATGGACAGTAGTAATGGCAACACAATCTATAACAGTACTTAATACCACTGAAGTGTATACGTAAAAATGGTTAAGATGGTAAATTTTATGTTCTGAATGTTTTAACAGAATTTTAAAAGTCAGAAGAAAAAGATGAAATACTTTTCCACTCTAAGAGACACCATAAAGAAAGTGAAAAGACAGCGCACAGCATGGGAGAAAATATTTGCAAATTACATACTTGATGGAGACTGGTACCCAAGAAATATTAATAACTCTTACAACTCAACAATAAAAATACACCCCATTTTAAAAGGGCAAAAGATGTGAATAGATGCCTCTCCATAGAGTATATAAATGAGCAAAAAGAATATGAAAAGCTGTGCAACATCACTAATTATTAGGGAAGTGCAAATCAGAACTGCACTGAGATACCCCTTACATCCACTAGGATGGCTATAATCCAAAAGACAGACAATAACACATGTCAGTGAAGATGTGGAAAAATTGGAGTCCCCATTCACTGCTGGCAGGAGCGTAAAATTGTGCAGCTGCTTTGGAAAACAGTTGGGCAGTTCCTCAAAGGCTAAACATAATTATCACATGACCAAGCAATTCTACGTATCCACCCAAGGGATATGAAAACATATTTCTTTACAAAACCTTGTATTGAAATGTCCATAGCACTATTATTTGTAATAGTCAAACAGTGGAAACAACCAGGATGTTTATTAACTGGTGAATCAAAAAATATGGTATATCCATATGAAAAGAATGTTATTTGGCCAAAGGAAATGAAGTACTGATACCTGCTACAACATGGCTAATCTTTGAACGCATTATGCTAGGTGAAATAAGCCAGTCAAAGAAGACTACAACATGTAGGATTCCACTGCTATGAATTGTCCAGAATAGACAAAACCATAGAGATAGAAAGTCGAGTACTGATAACCAGGGGCTGGAAGGAGCTGAGAATGGAGAGCAACTGCTAATGGACACGGGAGTTTTGTTTTGGAGTGAGGAAAATGTTCTAAAATTGTTTGTGGTGATGACTGTATAACTTTCTGAACATACTACAAATCACTGAATTGTACACTTTGAAGGATGAATATTCTGGCATGTGACTTTATATCTCAATAAAGCTGTTATTAAAAGACAAGTAAGGGCTTCCCTGGTGGCGCAGCGGTTGAGAGTCCGCCTGCCAATGGAGGGGACACGGGTTCATGCCCCGGTCCGGGAAGATCCCACATGCCGCGGAGCGGCTGGGCCCGTGAGCCATGGCTGCTGAGCCTGCGCGTCTGGAGCCTGTGCTCCGCAACGGGAGAGGCCACAGCAGTGACAGGCCCGCGCACCGCAAAACAAACAAACAAAAAAGACAAGTAAAATAAAATGACATAATTCTGGGATGCGTATTTAGGAAGCAAAATAATAAAGAAGGTGATTAGTAGTTACCATAAAAGACAAGATCATGATGTCTCTGAAGCAGGAGGATATGTGATTGTCAGGGGCACATAGGTGACTTCTATGAAGTTGAAACTGTTGATTACCTCATTAGGGTTGTACTTTCATAGCTTTCTCACTCTCTCTCCCTCCCTCCCTCTCTCTTTCTCGGTAAAATATACTTAACATTAAGTTAATCATCTTAACCATTTTTTAAGTGTACAGTTCATTGGCATTAAGTACATTCATATTGTTGCGCAACCATCATCAACACCAATTTCCAGAACTTTTCATCATCCCAAACTGAAAGTCTGCATGCATTAGACAAGAACTCCCCATTACTCTATTCCCCCACCCCTGGTAAACTATTCTACTTTCTGCCTCTGCAAACTTGACTATTTGTGGAACCTCATACACGTGAGATTATATGGTATTTGCCCTTTTGTGTCTGGCTTAGCTGTTCTCATTTTACTAATTTACTGAAAAATACACTTATGTTTTACGCACATTTTGTGACTGAGCTATGAGTCAAAATAAAAAATTTCAGAAAAGAAAAAAAGGAGTGATGCAAATTGGAACAGAATGTCTCTCTATACTCTTTCAAAGGATTTCATTATAAAACAGGATGAGAAACTGGACAGTGACTGGAGGGTGATGTGGGCTGAGACGGATGGTTTTCTAAAGGTGAGAAATTACAGCAAATAATAAGATTGGATCCAGTGGACAAACAGATGTTTAAGATGTAAAAGAGAGAAGGGAGAAATGGAAGAGTGAAGTCCATGAGAAACTGAAAGGGAAGGACACCCCCCCACACAAGCAAAAGGATTGGTCTTGTATTGGAGCATGGACAATTTATCCACTATAGGGGGGGGAACATTTAGATACAGGTGAACTCATCCAGTGTCTACATGTGGAGGTATTCTTTTGATTGCTTCTATTTTTTCTCAGTGAAACATGAGGCAAGAAGAAATTTGGAGAGTGAACCAAACAGCAAAATGCAGTAAGAAGTACAATATATTTTGAGATCATGACTGTGCCATTAGTCAGCATGGTTATTGTGGGTTTTTCTGAAGACATTTTCAGATGTTCAGGGCAGGCATGAAGCAAGTACAAACCCATAAGATACATCAGATGAGACACCACAGCAACCATACCTGGGAGCTATTTATTCATTCAATAAATAATTCTTGTTCATCTACTCTTGGACAAGCACTCTTCTAGACCTAGGGGAGTGTATAAGGATGAACAAACAAAGTGGGCACTGAACACATGGAGGTCATATACTAACACAGGGTAGATTTTTAGGATACGTAGTCTTCAACAGGCATAATCTTAAGATACTGCTAGCTATGTCAGGACCAGCCCAAGAATGGTAATAGGCCTGGAGATAGCAACCAATGTGCCCATGATAATTGCACAAAGGAGAGACTGCTCTGTTGGCATCTCCCATACACACTTTTGGACAGTGTTATAAACAGAACTTGAGAAACTGAATTCTGATGATGTTAAAAAAAAATAGGAATTGTCGCTTGTTCCACAGGTGACCAGCACACTCAGGTTTAACTTGGGGCATGGGGCAGCCACCCCACTGGCCTCATCTAACAGACTGGTCTGTGAGATGTGCATAGCACTATAATGCCTCACTGTGGGATAAAGAACACCACAGTTATAATGTCCATGTGGTACAGAGCAAGAGCTTTAGAAGAGGGGAAATGGGCAATGGAGTGTGTCCACCGAACACCTCCAAGCGTCCTGGTCTGGAACTTTTGGAGTCAGGTGAGCAACGGAGGATAGGACGAATGGGGGAGGGGTGTTCCGTGTGGCACAGCTGAGGAAGGCATAGAGGTTTTGTTTTCTTTCTCAAGGTACAGTCTTGCATTTTAGGGTTTGCAGTCCCTCTTCATGATTACATCACTTCCTAACAACAAAAGGACCTTCACCAAGGAGCAATGAGGTTGATGGTGTGGAAGGAAGTCACAAAGAAATGACAACCTGAAGCATAACAGATCGGAAAGATGAGAAAGGACACAGCCAGAGGCTGTACCTCTGAGAGGTAGGCAGTACCCACCCTTTATGCAGCCAGCATAGATCTGAAGTGAATACCTGTGACGGAGGGTCTGCGTGTCAGGGAAAGCTGCTGCTGCTGGACACAGGCCCTGCATCATCAACTGATTTACTAGGGCCATGTCAGTGGCAGCGTCTGTGACACACTCTGCCTCTATACTGCCTTCTCTATGGAAAAACCAAGTGGCCTTGAAGGAGGGTAAGATAAAGTTTCAGACTTGGGCTCAGCAGAAGAGGGACATGAGGCTGGGGCCAGTGCCAGGATCTTCATGTTTCAGTTTGAGGATTGTGTTGCTGTTGGTGATTTCTCTGCCAAGCTTGTACTGTGACCTGGGATCAGTATATTACTCTTTCTATGAAACAGTCACCCCCAAGAGTCTGACAGTGGAAGGAAGGGAAGACCAAGTGGAAAAGCTCTCCTATGTGCTATTTATGCAGGGCCAGAAGCAGCTGATTCACCTAAAGGTGAAGAGAGACTATTTTGTGAATAACTTTCCAGTCTTCAGCTACCACAATGGCATCCTGGGGCGAGAAATGCCTTTCATCTCACATGACTGTCATTATGAAGGCTACATAGAAGGAGTCCCAGGTTCTTTTGTTTCTGTCAACACCTGTTCAGGCCTCAGGGGCGTCCTGATTAAGGAGGAAAAATCCTATGGCATTGAGCCCATTCACTCTTCAAAACGGTTTGAACATGTGCTGTACACCATGGCCCATGAAGCTCCAGTCTCCTGTAGTGTCACTTCCAATGACAGCCAAGTGGCATTCACCAGCCGGCAACAAGAGAGCAGCAAGCCTCGCAGTCGGCAGGTGCCATCCTACTTGTGGTCACACACCAAGTACGTGGAGATGTTTGTCGTGGTCGACAACCAGCGGTTCCAAATGTGGGGCAGTGACGTCAATGAGACAGTCCAGAGAGTAATGGACATCATTGCCCTGGCCAACAGCTTCACCAGGGGAATAAACACAGAGGTGGTGCTGGCTGGAATGGAGATTTGGACTGAGGGGGACCTCACAGAGGTCCCAGTGGACCTGCAAGCTGCGCTCAGGAATTTCAATAGCTGGAGACAAGAGAGGCTCTTCCATCGTGTGAAGCATGATGTTGCCCACATGATCGTTGGACACCATCCTAAAGAGGATACGGGGCAGGCATTTCTCAGCGGTGCCTGTTCAAGTGATTTTGCAGCAGCCGTTGAGTCCTTCCATCATGAGGATGTCCTCCTGTTTGCAGCACTCATGGTCCACGAGCTTGGGCACAACTTCGGTATTCCGCATGACCATTCGGCCTGCGTTTGTAAAGATAAACCCTTTGGCCTCATGCGTGAAAATATCACTAAAGAAAGTGGCTTCAGCGACTGCAGCTCTGACTTCTTCTACCAGTTCCTCTGGGAACACAAAGGGGCCTGCCTATTTGACAAGCCTGGGCACAAAGGCCGCTTACGGAGGGAGTCCCGCTGTGGAAATGGTGTTGTAGAAGAGGAGGAGCAGTGTGACTGTGGTTCTGACTGTGACAGTCACCCGTGCTGTGACCAAACATGTAGGCTGAAGGCTCATGCATTGTGTAATCCTGGACCCAGCTGCTTGTGCTGGTTCTGAGAGACAGTAACTCCACAGCTAGAATTCATTATTTTAGCAGGGGATAAGGCTGAGGTGATTTATGGGAGCCTGCCCCTCTCCTCTAAGGCCTTGCAGAGGTAGCTTCAGAGGACATCTCTCTAAGAAAAAAAATTAACAAATTTTCCCAGACACCACATTAAGGGTTTAGGAATAGTACGTTGGGCTTTTGGGCCTTCTGCTCCTTCAATGCACTCACTAAGATGGAATCTAAACTTCTAATCCAGGCATAGCACTTCCTATACCACTGGCCAACTCTAGGGCTATTTAGAGAGGTTAGCTAAATCATTTGGGTTTTGAAGTCATAGTGATTTAGGTTTGAATCTCTACTCATCTTTCTTAGCAGTGAGTTTGGATAACTTTATTTTACCCTATGAACATCATTTTTTTTCAACCATAAAATTGGATAAATCATAAATACCCTGCAGGGTTATCGTGTGGATTACTAATATGTAAAACTTTTACACTTCTGCTCAGAACAAAATTAAGTCAATAAATATTTGTCCAGGTTACTATTGTTTTCCTTTGTTGCATATCATATTAACAAATTAGGCCTTTATAGGGTATTTCCTGCCCATCCTACATCCTCTTAATCTCCACAAGTTATAACAAGTTATAAATCCCAGAAATTTCTAACTAGGGTCTACCCTGAAATGAGGACTCAGTTTATGCTTTCCAAAAATTCCACCTACATTTAACTAGATCAAACTGTCTTCTTTTTTGTAATACTTATCTTCTTAAATGAATATTTATGGGAAAAAAACCTCTCAGGAAGTTATACAAGAAGAAGGAACTGGCAGAGTGGGCAGAAGGATCTTCAGAGAAGGAAAGTAAGGAGCTGAGTTAGCCTCAGCGTATGTGGTTTTGCCTAGAGTTTAGGGGTCAACAAGTATTGACTATTAAGTCTCTTATTGGGGCCCAGCTCCATGGTTGAGCTATTCACATTCATACCTGACCATCCATTAGATGTCCCAAACTGGTACTTTCTCATGTATTTTCTTTTTTTTTTCAATTGAAGTATAGTTTATGTACAATGTTATATGTTACAGGTAGACAGTATAGTGATTCACAATTTTAAAGGTTATACTCCATTTACTGTTATTATAAAATATTGGCTATATTCCTTGTGTTGTACAATATTGTCTTTTCTTATTAATAACACAAATGTCTTTGAGGTTAATAGAAATAGCTCAATTTTATATATGAGACTCAGAAAGGAGAACTGTTTGGCAATGTCACATAGTTAATTAGTAGTAGAGTCAGGACTGGAATTTTAGGTCATTTGATTTCACCGTCAGTTTTCTTTTTGATATTAGTGATGTGCTGGAGCAAGCTAATATAGCTGGTGAGAGCTCAGTGTAGCATATCTTACCAATTCTGTGTTCAGTGATATCATATTGGTAGCTTGAAACTGGCCATGGTGGTGGGAGTATTTACAGCACAGAAATAGTTTCATACAAATTTGAGTACCAGTTGTCAAACACTTACCAGCATATCACCACAATTATTTCTGGTAATACAAAGAAATTATAAACCACGTTCCCTGAATCCAACGAATTTATAATCTACCTGTCTTTGTAGACAAAACAATATTATATGAACCCAACTGGTTGTGATATGTATAGGACTAACTGTAAGTTCATTAATAGAATAATGTAAGTTCATAACACCAAATAATGGTCAACTGATCAAATGTAGGCGATAAATCCATGGACCTTGACTTACCCTAGAATTATGAATCAAGATTAAAATTGAGGGACTTCCCTGGTGGTGCAGTGGTTAAGAATCTGCCTGCCAATTCAGGGGACATGGATTCAATCCCTGGTCTGGGAAGATCCCACATGCCACGGAGCAACTAAGCTCGTGAGGCACAACTACTGAGCCTGCACTCTAGAGCCCACGAGCCACAACTACTGAGTCTGTGCCCCTAGAGCCTGTGCTCTGCAACAAGAGAAACCACTGCAAAGAGAAGCCCATGCACCGCAACAAAGAGTAGCCCCCGCTCGCCGCAACTAGAGAAAGCCCACGTGCAGCACTGAAGACCCAACACAGACAAAAATAAAATAAATTTAAAAATAAAAAAAGATTAAAATTGAGAAACTAATCGTCAATATCTTTATTGTGAATTGCTATTAAATATGAAATCTGACCTCAACACACTTGTTCACTTTTTCATTGATTCATTCTTTCATTCAAGCTTTCACATTCAAGAAACATTTTTATATGCCAGGAACTGCGCTAGATGCTGAAGATAAAAACACAGATTCTGGATGTGGAAAAACTGGAACTTTTCCATATCATTGGTAGGAATTTTAAAATGGTGCAAACACGTTGGAACAGTTTGGCAGTTCCACAAAATGCTAAACATAGAGTTACCATATGACCTAGCAACTCCACTTCTATAAACATATATATCCAAGAAATATGAAAACATGCACCCATACAAAAATTTGTACACAAACGTTCAGAGCAGCACTATTCATCCCCAAAGTGGAAACTATGTAAATGTCTATCAACTGAAGAATGGATAAATAAAATGTTGTACAGCTATACAACAGACCATTATTCAGCAATAAAAAGGACAGTAGTATTGATACATGCTACAGTATGGATGAATCTTGAAAACATTATGCTGAGTGAAAAAAGCTAGTCACATAAGGTCACTTATTATATGATTCTATCTATGTTAAATGTCCACAATAGGCAAATCCACAGAGACAGAAAGCTGGGGTGGAAGAAGCTGAGGGGGAGAGTGAGGAGGGACTGCTAACCAGAACAAGTTTCTTTTTGGAGTGATAAAAATGTTCTAAAATTAAACTGTAGTGATAGCTGTACAATCTGTACAATATTTATTCTAAAAACTTTTGAATTGTGAGCTTTAAAAGGGTGAATTTTGTAGTAGCTAAATTATACATCAATAAAGCTATTTTTAAAAGTAAAAAAATTAGGGAATTCCCTGGTAGTCCAGTGGTTAGTACTCCACACTTTCACTGCAAGGGGCACGGGTTCGATCCCTAGTTGGGGAACTAAGATCCCACAAGCTGCATGGTGTGTACCAAAAAAAGAATTACAAAAGTAAAAATATTAAATATAAGGCTAAAGTTCCCTCTTATCAGTAGTCCTAATCACTTCCTAATCCTCCTCATTGGGAACCATTATTATCAGTTTAGTGTATTTGTTTCTAGAGCTTCTTTTAAGGTAGAAAGTAAATATATAGCATTGTTTCATGTATGTAAGTATAACATAAATAGTACCATGCTTTTTTTTAACTCATTATGTCTTGAAGATGGGTCCATTTTATACATAAGCTCCTCAAAGAAAGTGCTCTGGTGGGATCTTGGGCATTATAAATGCTTACTGTATTTGATGTAATTCAAATAAATAGCATCAAGATATTTTAACAAAGGCATTGTCATTTCTGCAAAGGATTTCATGCCTGGCTAATTCACTGGACCTCTATGGTGGGTTAAATATTCCTGATGATATAGTAAGAACTTTGCTACAATCTTCTTCAATTAAAAAAAAAAACTTTGGGCTTCCCTGGTGGCGCAGTGGTTGAGAATCCGCCTGCCAATGCAGGAGACACGGGTTCGTGCCCTGGTCCGGGAAGATCCCACATGCCGCGGAGCAACTAAGCCCGTGAGCCATGGCCGCTGGGCCTGCGCGTCCGGAGCCTGTGCTCCGCAACGGGAGAGGCCGCAACAGTGAGAGGCCCGCATACCGCAAAAAAAAAAAAAAAAAAAAAAAAAAAAAAAAAAAAAACTTTGCTCCAGCAAAGGGTTGAGAGTACAAGCCCTGGGACTTTGTATGGAGGAGCCATACTGGAGGTAAAATAAGAAACAGGAGAGGGTCACGTCTGGAAAGCCAAATGCAAAAGTGTTTCAAGGAGTGATCAACAGTATTTATGTAGGTGATTAACCAAAAAGCTTAACTAAATGGGATTCTAAAAATTAATATGAACATACTTTAAACAACCTGAATATTCGCCTATTGGACTATTGTTTGATGTGGTAGATAAGAACCTTTATTTCTGTTTGGTTCATTAATGGAAGTAAAATGTAAATGGAGAATGATTCGTGATTTTTTTAAAAGGGGCTTTCTGCCATTTACAGTTGTGTTCACACCTAATGCTATAATATATATTTTCAAGTAGCTTTTCCAAATCATTTGACTCAATGCAAAAACGTTTTCTCTTTACAGTCATATTTTAACACTTTATGTAATATTTAATTGGGTACTATAGTCATAGGTACCATAGTCATAAGTATAACTGGCACAAATAGGTTTGGAAATAAACATAACTTGGTACTTGGTGGAAGCAGATATGTAAGGAAAGTAGACATTAAAGTATAGCCTACTAATGCTAAATGTCCAGTGAGTTGTGACTGTCACTTTGTTTTACAGAAAGAATGGAGAACATCAGTTAATGAAATGAGTAGGTATGTGAAGGGTAAGAGAACTTCCAGTACATACCAAAATATTAATGTTAAATGAGTATGTTGGGCATTATAGGATACTATAAAACAATTACAGGTAGTCATCACCCCGAACTTGTAAGCTCAATTAGGCTGCAGTTTAAAAATGTGTCCTGGGGCTTCCCTGGTGGTGCAGTGGTTGGGAGTCCGCCTGTCGATGTGGGGGACGTGGGTTCGTGCCCCGGTCCGGGGGGAATCCTGCGTGCCGCGGAGCAGCTGGACCCATGGGCCATGGCCGCTGGGCCTGCGCCGTCCAGAGCCTGTGCTCCGCAGCGGGAGGGGCCGCAGCGGTGAGGGGCCCGCATACCACACACACACACACAAAAAGTGTCCTGAAAAGACAGACTCTTCAGCAAGTGCTGTTGGGGAAGCTGGACAGCGCATGTAAATCAATGAAGTTAGAACATACCCAAAAATAAACTCAAAATGGCTTAAAGATGTAAATATCAGACATGACACCATAAAGCTCCTAGAAGAGAACATAGACAAAACATTCTCTGACATAAATCGTAGCAATGTTTTCTTAGGTCATTCTCCCAAGGCGACAGAAATAAAAGCAAAAATAAACAAATGGAACCTAATCAAACTTAAAAGCTTTTGCATAGCAAAGGAAACCATCAACAAAACGAAAAGACAACCTACGGACTGGGAGAAAATATTAGCAAACGATGCAACTGGCAAGGGCTTAATTTCCAAAACACATAAACAGCTCATACAATTCAATAACAAAAACCCAAACCACCCAATCAAAAAATGGGCAGAAAAGCTAAACAGCCATTTCTCCAAAGAAGACATACAAATGGCCAACAGGCACATGAAAAGATGCTCAACATCGCTAATTATTAGAGAAATGAAAATCAAAACTACAATGAGTTACTACCTCACAGTGGTCAGAACGGCCATCATTAAAAATTCTACAAATAATAAATGCCAGAGAGGGTGTGGAGAAAAGGGAACCCTCCTACACTGTTGGTGGGAATGTACATTGGTGCAGCCACTATGGAAAACAGTATGGTGATTCCTTAAAAAACTAAAAATAGAGTTGCCATATGATCAGCAATCCCACTCCCAGGCATATATCTGGACAAAACTCTAATTCAAAAATATACATGCACCTGAATGTTCACAGCAACAACAGCCAAGACATGGAAGAAACCTAAATGTCCAGCAACATGAACATGAATGGATGTTCATGAATGAAGAAGATGTGGTATATATATACAATGGAATACTACACCCAGTCATAAAAAAGAATAAAATAATGCCATTGGTAGCAACATGGGTGGGCCTAGAGGTTATCATACTAAGTGAAGTCAGCCAGAAAGAGAAAAACAAATACCATAGAATATCACTTATATGTGGAATCTAAAATATGACACAGGGCTTCCCTGGTGGCGCAGTGGTTGAGAATCTGCCTGCCGATGCAGGGGACACGGGTTCATGCCCTGGTTCGGGAAGATCGCACATGCCGCGGAGCGGCTGGGTCCATGAGCCATGGCCGCTGAGCCTGCGCGTCTGGAGCCTGTGCTCCGCATCAGGAGAGGCCACAACAGTGAGAGGCCCGCGTACCACAAAATAAAATAAAATAAAATATGACACAAAATGAACTTATTTATGAAACAGAAATGGACTGACACACATAGAAAATAAATTTATGGTAACCAAAGGGGAAAGTGGGTAGGAGAGGGATTAGGAGTTTGGATTAGCAGATACAAACCACTGTATACAAAATAGATAAACACAAAGTCCTAATGTATAGCACATATTGAAAGTACATTCAATATCCTGTAATAAACCATAATGGAAATGAATACGAAAAAGAATAGGTATATATATGTATAACTGAATCACTCTGCTGTACACCAGAAACTAACACATTGTAAATAAAGTATACTTCAATAAAAATAAATAAATAAGCAAATAAATAAATAAAACTGGGAAAAAATTCATGGGAAAGGGGAAATCCTAGGAAAGTTCTCAGTCAAAAGGGAATATGTGAAGGAAGTTGATAATAATATCCTGTGCTTGTGTAGCACTTTTTATTTTACAAAGCATTTTTATAAATATTATTGAATCATCAGAAAAGTCATATAGATATTATTTCCACTTTACAAACAAGAAGCTGATGCTCAAAGAGAGTAAATGACAAAAATAACAAAATTTGCAAATAAACAAACTGAGTCTTGAATTCGGGTTTTCTTTGTTAAAAAAAAAAAAAAAAAAAAAACGTTTCAGTAAGGCTCCCTATCACAGTCCATGAAAAAAATTGATTTACCATAGGATGTAGCATTCAATTTCTTAAAGGCTATGAAACAAATTTAAATATAAGGAAGGGAGATATTCAGAAGGTGGCAGCAGCAGTGCAATTTTTTAAAATCTCCTCAAATCACCCCATAAAAACAGACAAAGCACTATGATGGTAAGAAATCAAACCCTACAAACAACAACAAAAATGGTGGTAAGTCATCTTACAAACCCCAAGGTATGGTGTATAAGGACAAACTACCGATAACTCCAAGACCCAAGTGGTAAATAGTAACTGTCATGGAGAAAACAGAGAGAAGTAATGGGATGCCTATTGGACCTGAGAACAGGAAAATAACAAATATCCAACAGATACTCTCTGGAAAGCATAGTGAGCCAATTTGAAAAAAAGCACCTGAAACTGAAGTTTCTGACACTTCAATTTTGGGGAGAATGGAAGGGGTCGATTGTAAGGGGTGAAGGGGCCAGAGAAGTCTGAGGCCTACAATTTTAAAAATTAAAGGACAAAGTCTTCTAGGACAAAGTCTTATGCTGGGGAGAATCTGCTGTAAGTAGAATTCAAATTGTCCAGGACAAAAAGGCAAAGGAAAGAGATTTTAAGTGGAAACACTTTCATTGTTTCACTAATTAATATGTTATTTGCATTGCATTTTGGTAAATGGTCTTTACCATGTTTATGTAGTATCTTTGCTTTCCCATTAAAGTTTTAAAATAGGAATAGCCAGTGAATTTTAACAACTTTTTGGCATGCATTCATGTTTATATTTATTTCTCCTTTAACTTTTTTGTGTGATGAATTATGATGATACATTTCTTAATGCTAAACTCATGCTTATGTTTCTGGCATAAATTCTTTTTGAGCATGGTGTTTTCCTTGAATATACTACAAGGTTCTATTTCTAATATATCTTTTAAAATTATTTTAATCTACATTCAGAAAAAGTGAAATTTATTTCAGAGTTTTAAAAAGTATCATCTTTATCAAGTTAGGGAATTAAGATTATATTACCTCCAGGCTTCCCTGGTGGCGCAGTGGTTAAGAATCCACCTGCCAATGCAGAGAACATGGGTTTGAGCCCTGGTCTGGGAAGATCCCACATGTCGCGGAGCAACTAAGGCTGTGAGCCACAACTACTGAGCCTGCGCTCTAGAGCCCGCAAGCCACAACTACTGAAGACTGTGTGCCTAGAGCCCATGTTCTGCAACAAGAGAAGCCACCACAATGAGAAGCCCGCACACCACAGAGTAGCCCCTGCTTGCCACAACTAGAGAAAGCCTACGTGCAGAAACGAAGACCCAATGCAGCATAAAATAAATAAATACATTAAAAAATTATATTACCTCCATAAATAATTTTTCATATTTTCCTTTGGATTTTAAAATTTAGCGATGATAGAGTTGCACAAATAGTTTTGTATAATTTAAAATCCTCTGTACCCATATTATACATTTCTAACATTCATTTTGTACTGTGGTAAGAATGCAACAATTTTTAACAAAAATTTAAGTGTACAACACAGTATTTTTTTTTAATTGGGGTATAGTTGTTCTGCAATGTTGTGTTAGTTTCTACTGTACAGCGAAGTGGAGTTCCCTGTGCTATACAGCAGGTTCTCATGAGTTATCTATTTTATACATGTTAGTATATATATGTCAATTCTAATCTCCCAATTCATTCCCACCCACAACACAGTATTGTTGACTCTAGGTACAATGTTGTGCAGCAGATCCCTAGAAATTATTCATCTTGCTTAACTGAGACTTGATGTAATTGACTGGTAAATCCCCATTTCCCCATACCCCAGCCTGTGGCAACCACCATTCAACTCTTTGATTCTATGAATCTGACTAATTTAGATACCTCATATAAGTAGAATAATGAGGTATTTGTATTTCTGTGACTGGTCTATTTTACTCAGCATAATGTCCTCAAGGTTCATTCATGTCATCACATGTTGCAGGATAGATATCCTTATTTCTTAAGGCTGAATAGTATCATATGTATATCACATTTTCTGTAACTGTTGATGAACATTTAGGCTGTTTCCACATCTTGGTTATTGTGAATCTTGGCTGCAATGAACAAGGGAATGCTAATATCTCTTTGATATCATGCCACTCCTTTCAGGCCTACAAGGTTTCTGGTGGAAAAAAACACTAAGAGTCTTTTAGATGTTTCTTTGTATGTGACAAGTCGCTTTTCTCTAGCCTCTTTCAAAATTCTCTGTCTTTGACTTTTGACAATTTGATTATATGCACCTCAGTGTGGATTATCTTCAGATTCATCTTGCTTGGTGATCTCTAGGGTTTGTAGATCTGTTATGTCCAATTGCTTCTCTACATCTGGGAAGTTTTCAGTCAATTTTTTGAATATGCTTTCTGGTCTTTTTTTCTCTCTTCCGACTGGGACTCCTATAATGGCTGGCTTGATGATATCCCAAAAGTCCCTTAAGCTTTCTTCACTGTTTTTCATTCTTTCTTTCTGTTTTCTTCTCTGACTGAATTATTTCCAAAGTTCACTGATCCTTTCTTCTGCTTGATCTAGTCTAATGTTGAACCCTTCTAGTAATTGTTTTTCAGTTCAATTATTGTGTTCTTCAGCTCCATGACTTCTGTCTGGTAGTTTTTAATATCTTCTATCTCTGTGTTGAAATTCTCACTTTGTTCATGCATTGTTCTCTTAACTTCAGTGAACATTTTAAAAACAGTATTTTTGGATTCTGTATCAGGTAAATAATAAATGTTCATTTCATTAGGGTCAGTTTCTGGAGATTTATCTTGTTCCTTTATGCGGAACATCTTTGCCTGATTCTTCATATCTCTGGCTTTCTGTGTTGGAGTCTGTGTATCAGACAAACCAGGCACCTCTCTCAGTCTTCATAGACTGGCCTCATATAGGAGAAGACCTCCACCAATAACTCTGGCCAGAGATTCTAGAAGCCTCTACCAACACTTTCTCTCCCCAGGAAGCAGCAGGCATCTGTTTTTCTTTGTTTTTTGTTTTTTTGTTTTTGCGGTACGTGGGCCTCTCACTGCTGTGGCCTCTCCCATTGTGGAGCACAGGCTCCGGAAGCGCAGGCTCAGCGGCCATGGCTCATGGGCCTAGCCACTCCATGGCATGTGGGGTCCTCCCGGACCGGGGCACAAACCCGTGTCCCTTGCATTGGCAGGTGGACTGTCAACCACTGCGCCACCAGGGAAGCCCGCATCTGTGGTTTTTATATGCTTGCTTTGTGCTGAGCCAAGGGGAGGAGCTGTCTTTAATTTTTGCCAGTTTGATTACTGTGTGTCTTGGCATGTTCTTCCTTGGGTTTATCCTGCCTGGGACTCTGTGCACTTCCTGGGCTTGGGTGACTTTCCTTTCCCATGTTAGGGAAGTTTTCAGCTACTATCTCTTCCAATATTTTCTCAGGTCCTTTCTCTCTCTCTGTTTTCCTTCTGGGACACCTAGAATGTGAATGTTGGTGCATCTGACATTGTCCAAGAGGTCTCTTAGGCTTGTCTTCATTTTGTGTCATTCTTTTTTCTTTATTTTGTTCTGCGGCAATGATTTCCGCCATTCTGTCTTCCAGGTCATTTATCCGTTCTTCTGCCTCACTTATTCTGTTATTGATTCCTTCTAGTATATGTTTCATTTCAGTTATTGTATTCTTCATCTCTTTGTTCTTTAGTTCTACCAGGTCTTTATTAAACATTTCTTGTATCTTCTCAGTCTGTGCCTTCATTCTTTTTTCCAAGATCTTGGATCATCTTTACTATCATTACTCTGAATTCTATTTTGGGCAGATTGCCTATCTCCACTTCATTTAGTTCTTCTTCTGGGGCTTTATCTTGTTCCTTCATCTGATACATAATCCTCTGCTGTCTCATTTTGTCTTACTTTCTGAGATTGTCGTTTCATTCTGCAGGCTGCAGGGTTGCAGTTCTTCTTGCTTCTGCTGTCTGCTTCTTGGTGGATGAGGCTGTCTAAGAGTCTTGCACAGGCTTCCTGGTGGAAGGGACTGGTTCCTGCCCACTAATGGGTGGAGCTGGGTCTTGTCCCTCTGATGGGTAGAGCTGTGCCAAGGGGTGTGTCTAGAGGGCTATGGACTCAGGAAGACTTTAAGCAGCCTGTCTGCTGATGGGTGGGGCTGTGTTCCCACCCTGTTGGTTGTTTGGCATGAGATGTCCCATCACTGGAGTCTGCAGGCTGTGGGGGTGGGGCCAGGTCTTAAGAAAATGGCGGCCTCCAGGAGGGCTCATGCCAATGAGTACTTCCCAGATCTGCTGCCACCAGTGTCTCTCTCCCTGCAATGAGCCACAGCTCCCCACCGCCTCCACAGGAGATCCTCCAATACTAGTCCAGTCTAGTAGGCCTGGCCCAGTCTCTTATGAGGTCCCTGCTTTTTCCCTGGGTTCTGGTGCACATGAGACCTTGTGTGCACACTCCAAGAGTAGAGTTTTTGTTTCCCCCAGTCCTGTGGGATTCCAGTGATCAAGCCCTGCTGGCCTTCAAAGCCAGATTCTCTGGGACCTCCTCCTTCCTTTGCCAGACCCCCAGGCTGGGGAGCCAGACGTGGGGCTCAGTACTTTTGCTCCTGTGGGAGAACTTCTGTGGTATAATTATTTTCCAGTTTGTGGGTTGCCCACCTGACAGGTATGGGATATGATTTTATCATGATTGCACCCCTCCTACCATCTCACTGTGGCTTCTTCTTTGTCTTTGGATGTAGGGGATCTTTTTTGTTAGGTTCCAGCACTTTTTTTTTTTTTTGTCAGTAGTTGTTCAGCAGTTAGTTGTGATTTTGGTGTTTTCATAAGAAACAGTGAGCTCACATCCTTCTACTCTGCCATCTTGTCTCTGTCTCAAGCTAAGGTTCTTGACAAGAGCTTTTACTTTTTTTTTTTTTTTTTTTGTGGTACGCAAGCCTCTCACCACTGCGGCCTCCCCCGTCGCAGAGCACAGGCTCTGGATGCACAGGCTCAGCGGCCATGGCTCACGGGCCCAGCTGCTCTGCGGCACGTGGGATCTTCCCGGACCAGGGCACGAACCTGTCTCCCCTGCATCGGCAGGCGGACTCTCAACCACTGCGCCACCAGGGAAGCCCCAAGAGCTTTTACTTTTGATGAGGTCCAATTTACGGATTTTTTTAAATGGATCATGCTTTTGGTATCATGTTTAAGAATTCTTCACCAAGTCTTAGATCCTAAAGATATTGTTTTCTTCTACAGAGTTTTATATTTTACATTTATATCTATGATCCATTTGAGGTAATTTTTGTATAAAGTGTTAGGTTTAGGTTGAGGTTCCTCTTTTTTGTCTATGTATACCCAATTTTCCAGCACAATTTGTTGCAAAGATGCTCCTTTCTCCACAGAATTGCTTTTCTCCTTTTGTCAAAAATTAGATGACCATACATGTGTGGGTTCTCTATTTCTGAATTCTCTATTCTGTTTCATTGATCTATGTGTCTATCCCATCACCAATACCACACAGTCTTGAAACTCAGTAGAGTGGTCCCTCCCACGTTACTCATTCCCAAAATTATTTTACCTATTCTAGTTTTTTTGCCTTTTAGATAATATATATTCACAATAAATAAATATTTCACAATGGGTACATATATATCAAATCATCATATTGTATACTTTAAATATATAAAATTTTATTTGTGAATTATACCACAATAAAGCTAGGGGGAGAAAGTTGAGAAGAAAAAAATGCCAAGAGCTTGATAGAAAAAGGGGAAAAGACATTAACCAACAATTAGATATAAAAATGGCCTTTAAACATATTAAAACATTTCAAATTCAATCAAAATCAGAAAAATACAAATTAAATAATACCGACCTGCTACTTATCACCTATCAGTTTGGTGAAAATTAAAATGTATGGCATGGCAATATATTCTGTTGCTTAGACTTTGGGGAAATAGACACTCTGATACACTGCCAGTGGAAATGAAAACTGGCAAAAACCTTCTGAAGGGGAATTTGGCAATATCAAACAAAGCTACATATGCAATTAGCATGAACACTACCTTCTCATTTCTAGGAATTTTCCTCCACAAAAATATATATGTGCAATATTCTTTACTGATGATAGTGTATAATTTCAAAATAATATAAACAACGTAAAACCCATACATAGGAGAGTGATTGAATAAATTATGGTACATCTATAAAACTGAATACTATGTAGCTATAAAAAAGAGAATGAGGAATATTTCTATAAACTGATATGGAGTGATTTACAGGATGTATCTTTAAATTTAGAAAGGAAAGTAGAAAATATTATGCTACATTTACATAAGAAAAAAGGGGATACAAGGAAATATATATGTATCTGCTTATTTGTGCAGAAAGAAATACAGAAAAAATAAACCAAGTACTATTGAGATTGATGAATGAGAAGTGGGTAGAAAGAATAAGGACATGGGAACAGGTTAAAGGCTTTGAATACACTTTTTTGTATAGTACTGACTTTTAGAATCATGGAAACATTTCACATACTCCCTCCAAATCATCAGCAACATCCCAAATGTGGGGGCAAACCAGAATGAAATACAAACAGTAACATATGACCCTAACTGAATAAAAAATGAATAACATGACCATACTGAATAGGTCTGGATAGAAAAGTACCAATCTAAATAATTTTGGGAAACATTATTGCAACCTCATACTGTAAGGCTAAAGATAAAAAGAACTGAACATATTGGGTTGACCAAAAAGTTCCTTTGGTTTTTAAGTAAAAATAAAAGACACATTTTTCATTTTCACCAAGAAATTTATTGAACAACGTATTCACCATTTTGGTCCACTACCTTCTGCCATTTTTCAGGCAACTTCATAATTCCATCTTCCCCAAACTTTTTAATCTTTTTGAGCAAAGAACTGTTTCAGGTGCCTTTTACAGTCTTCCAGGGAATTGAAATTTTTTCCATTAAGAGAATTTTGTAAAGACCGAAATAAATGGAAATCCAAAGATGCAATGTCTGGTGAATACAGTGGATGATTCAGAACTTCCCAGCCAAGCTGCAACAGTTTTTGTCTGGTCATCAAAGAAACATGCAGTCTGCATTATCCTAATTGAAGATTATGCATTTTTCTGTTGACTAATTCCGGATGTTTTTCATCAGGTGCTGCTTTCAGGTGGTCTAATTGGGAGCAGTACCTGTTGGAATTAATCGTTTGGTTTTCTGGAAGGAGCTCATAATAGAGAACTCCCTTCCAATCCCACCATATACACATCATCACCTTCTTTGGATGAAGACTGGCCTTTGGTGTGGTTGGTGGTGGTTCATTTCACCTGCCCCACGATCTCTTCCACTCCACATTATTGTACAGTATGCACTTTTCATCACCCGTCACAATTTGTTTTAAAAAAAAGAACGTTTTCATTATGTTTAAGTAGAGAATCACATCAAAATACGGTCAAGAAGATTTTCTTCACTTAACTTCTGTGGAACCCAAACCTCAGCACGAATAACATAACCAAGCTGGTGCAGATTATTTTCAATGCTTGATTTGGATATTATGAGTATGTCGGTTATCTCCCGTGGTATAACTTTGATTGTTCTCAATTAACATCTCGATTTTTAAAACATATTTTAATTAATTAATTTATTTGGCTGTGCTGGGTCTTAGTTGCAGCACGCAGGATCTTCACTGCAGCATGTGGGATCTTTAGTTGAGGCATGAGAACTTTTAGTTGCAGCGTGTGGGATCTAGTTCCCTGACAGGGATCAGACCCAGGGCCCCAGCATTGGGAGCACAGAGTCTTAGCCACTGGACCACCAGGGAAGTCCCTAATATCTCAATTTGATCACTATCAACTTCAACCAGTCTACCCGACCATGGAGCATCGTCATGCAAAAAATCTCCAGCACGAAACTTTGCAAACCACTTCTAACACATTCAATCAGTCACAGCACCTTCTACATACACTGCACAAATCTTTTTTTGCATTTCAGTTGTGTTTTTACCTTTCTTGAAATAATAAAGCATAATATGCCGAAATTATTGGGTTTTTTTCTTACATCTTCAATATTAAAATGGCTACACAAAAATCCACCAATTTTGATAAGAGTTTTTAAAATGCATGCTGATATGACAGCTGTCACGATACAATCTACCAAAATTGTTTCAAATGAAGTTAGAGACAACTAAGCACTACTAGAGTCATCTTACAGAAAAATCTGAAAGAGCCTTTTGGCCAACCCAATAAACACTGTTCCCCAGTTCATATATTTTCTTTTCACAGAGGCATGGGTTAGTTACTCTAAAAATACTTTACATGTATTCTAGGATTGAGCAAATAAACATATTGTGAATAATTTTTTTTAAAAAAGGAAAAGGATTGGATGTTTGAAATGGGCTGTATGGTACAAAGTAGGGAATGGTGCAAAAGGCATTAAACAGCAGAGGCCTGTGACCTACCCAGAAATCCACAAACCTCTGCTCTGGAACTTAAGTTTCAATGACTCAAAAGAGTACTGGATGACAGGAGGGGAAGGCTGTTCCATGGGAACTGGGACTAAGGGAAGAGGTTATATATTTTTCTTTTCTTGGGGCCTGATCCTGGATCATTGTACTGGCTGGACCTCTGAAAGATTGCTCTCCTTGGTATACTCCTCTATGAAGACAGCAGGAGCTCAGCTAAGGAGCACTAAAACTGCTGTTCTTTGAGGGTGGTTGCAAAGTAAGGACACTCCAGAAGAGAGAGAGCTCAAGAGGAGTAGGAAGAGACATAGTCAAAAGGTAGGTGTCATCATGTAATACTCTGAGGGTGGGAGCAGCTATCCTTCTGGCAGGCAGCATAGCTTTGGTCTTTGGCCAAACAACTGTGTCACTGACAAAGATTTGGGTCCAAGGGAAGTCAACTCACAGACAGAGATCTGGGATCATTTGCTCTTTCACTTGGGTCATGACAATGACAGCCCCAGTTAATTACTTTGCCTGCCCCCTGTCTTGTCTTCTATGAAATCAAGTGGTCATGGACAAGGTTTGGAGTGATGTTTCCTCAAGGAATGCCGTTTAGGGCATTTGAGAAAGGGCCCTTCCTATATTAAGTTGCATGTCACTTTATTGGTAATTGTGACTATTCTTCCCGGGATGCACTGTAGTGGGAATCTCTTTATTATGAAATAGTCTTCCCTAGTAACCTGATGATGTTCAGAGAACTAGAAGAAAAAGCAGAAAAGGTGTCCAATTTCCTGCTCAAACAAGGAAAATGGCATACTATTAAGTTGAAGCAAAAGAATTATTTGTCAAGAAGTTCCCTGTTTATACACAACAAAATGGGAAACTAGTCTTGCTTTTATTCAGAATGACTGAGTATTCAGAGGACGACCTGGATTCTTTTGTGACAATCAGCACTTGCTCAGGGCAAAAGGGAATCCTGACCTTAGATGGCACTGTCTTTGGCATCAAGCCTATATATATTGAGCATATGGTTTACAGCATATCTTTAAAATCAGGTGAGTCTTGTGTAATCCATAGAGATAAACAAGAGGAGCTCTTAAGCACTTCACAATTTCAGAGCAAAATAGAACCTTCCTCAGTTCCTATGCCCTATATGTGGCCACTTCCCTAGTATGTACAAGTTGATTGTGGTTGACAATAAGTGATTCCAAATGTGGAATAATAATGTTACCAAGACCACAAAGATGTTAATAGATGTCCATGCTCTGGTCAACAGGTACATGAAGGATATAATGTGAAAGTGGTGCTTACTGGGTTAGGGATATGGATAGAGAAAACGCTTGTGCAAATCTTCCTGAATTTGCAGGAAACACTTCAAAATTTTAAACACTGGAAAGACTGGTATCTCTTGAGAGGGGTGAAACATGATGCTGCTCATGTGATTACTGGCCAAATTCTTACGAAGTATGAGGGCCATGCATTTCTCAGTGGTATCTGCACTGCCAAGAATGCAACCAATGCTGAATCTTTCTTTCATGAAGATACACCACATTTCACAGCTTTCATAGCTCATGAGGTTAGCCATGACTTGGGAATGAAGCATGACCATGTGGCCTGCAAGTTCCATGGCCAGCACCTCTGTACTATGCATGAATTTATTACTGTAGGTATGGGCTTCAGCAACTGCAGCTTCCACTATTTCCACCAGCTGTTGCATAAGTACAGAGAGGAATGCCTATTTAATAGAACTGAGCTCCAAAGCTCCTTTTGAAAGCCATATTGTAGGAATAAGATATTAGATAAAGGAGAAGAATTTGACTGTGGCAGTGTTCTTGACTGTCAAAAGGATCACTTTTGTCTGCCCTTATACCAGCTGAGGAAGGGTTTAAATTATGCATTTGGCTCTTGCTGCAAAAACCGCAAATCTCTAAAAGCAACCACAACTTGCCACCTCAGTGTGGATAAATGTGACCTCCCAGAATACTGTAATGGCACCCCCAAGTGCTGCCACATGGATACCTACAAGCAAGATGGCACTCCTTGCAAGGAACAAGGTTATTGTTGCCAAGGCCGGGGTTGAAGCCTCGAGAATCTGTGTGTTAAAATCTTTGAAAAGGGCACAAAGGTTGCCCAGGAAAGGTGCTAACATTAATGAATACCAAGGGAGACAGGTTTGGAAACTGTGGCAGTGAATCTAAAGGGATATTTAAAGTCTTCAGCAAGTGCAAGGCCAAAGATGTAAAAAGTGGGAGGCTGCTATGTGAAAACATCCAAAGGCTCACACGCATTGAAAAACATCAAACACCCAGTTCCCCATGTAGAACACATGGCATTGGGGTACAGAGATTTTTTGAAGCTACAGACTGGGCTGAGGAGGAGGAGGTGAAGGATGATACAACATATGGTTCAAGGAAGATCTGTATTAATCAAAGCTGCATAGATACAACTATACTCCACTATGACCGTAAACTGGACAAGTCATGGAGTCATGGGAGGGGTATTTGCAGAAATTTTAAGAACTGCCACTGTATCTATGTTTGTGCCCCTCCTACATGTGAATTCAAGGGTTACGAAGTTTGAATAGTGGCCCTCCTACTCTCAGTATGATGAAGAGTTGATAATCCCAATCTTGCCTAACATTTTATTATTTTTCATTCTCACTATCTTTTTGTTTGCCTACATCTATAGAATATCTAAGACCAGTGTCAATGCAAAAAATTCATCAGAGAAGCAAGATGAACAAACCTGACATACATTTGATAATTATCTTCTTTCTGGTAATAAAGTCAAATATGAAGTGATACCGATAGGACATTTTAAGAATTGGACTCCTCAATTCTGGTGTCCCTCAAGGTCTATGGAAATGAGAATCTCGCTTCCATCTGTCTTTCTACATGCTGAATTCTTATTAGTTTTTAAATTAAAAGAAGTTAAAGCAGCTCTCTAGGTAAGTCAATCTTTCTTGTTCTGTGCTACCCAGTAATCTGTGCTATACATCTTGAGAGGCCTCAAGATGTGTTCTTGACATAATGAAGTCAGGTTACCATCCATAGTAAGGCTGAAGCTCATGGCCTAAAACCTAAAGAGCTATTATTGAGCTCCCTAACATTTCTATTGAGAACTCCTTTGGAAAGATCTCTGGAACTTACTTTTCAGAGTATACTGTCTAATGCACCATTATAATCTACTCTGTCAATTTTCTCTAATCTTAAGGATTTTGCCTTGCACTGATGAAGGGAATTTATCAGGTGAAAAGTATCTGATTATTAGTTCCAGATGTTTTAGTTGATTGTCATTTCAGTTTTTGTCCATTTGGCTTTTCCCCTTTGTTTCAGCATCATAGTATCTGATGCTCTGGCCTCACTTTGGCCTTGTTAATGACTTAACTGGAAAAACCAAACATCACTTGTTAGGTGACTAAAGAGGAAGAAACATTAAACATCCCTACCCATGAATGAGCCTCTTCAGTGTGGGAATCTTTTCTTTTCCCAAAGGTTAAATTCTACTTGTTAGTCATTCATTCATCTGTTCATTCATTTATTCAATAAACATATATTTAGCACTTACAGCCAGATTGAACTATGTAAAATTGATGATATTAGACCATTTTCACCTACAAAAATGGCAAGTTCATATGGTTCAACCTAATTCTATGTCCAAGCACTATGAAACCTACCTTGGGTTTTTGCTTATAAATGAGAGTTGAGAAGTTTTTGATTCAGAGTTTTAGTCCTGATTTCTCTTAAATCTTATTATCTACTGTAACTTCAAAAGACTGGCCTTAATTTTCTGGAGCAGGAAGGTTCCTATTGTTAAGGCCTAGAACGGCATGGAATATGTAAGAGACTAGGATGTGGTGTGTATGAGGATCCCAATATGACTTTTTAAAAAAATTTATTTATTTATTTGGCTGCGTTGGGTCTTCATTGCTGCATGCGGGCTTTCTCTAGTTGCGGTGAGCGGGGGCTACTCTTCTTGCAGTGCACGGGCTTCTCATTGCGGTGGCTTCTCTTGTTGCAGAGCACGGGCTCTAGGTCGTGCAGGCTTCAGCAGCTGTGGTTCGCGGGCTCTAGAGAGCAGGCTGAGTAGTTGTGGCACACACATTTAGGTGCTCCGCAGCATGTGGATCTTCCCTGACCAGGGCTCGAATCCGTGTCCCCTGCATTGGCAGGCAGATTCTTAACCACTGCATCCCCCACTATCACTTCTTTTGACAGCTTCTGTCCTTGCTTCTTCTGAGTTTCCAGAACTCTTCAAAGAATGTAAACCCAGGACTTTGTACAACCAAAAGGAGAGTAATAGCAATGTGAAGATCTGAGAAAGTGTTGCATGCCACACTACTTCCCCCACAACCATGGAGTAGAGAGCCTGGAAATACTTTATATAAATAATAACTTGGAATTTATTTTTTGTAGAAGAGACTTAGACAAATCTAATATCTATTGAAATAATATGAGTCTATCTATTAGGTGGAAAGTGGCTTCATCTCCCTGAATAGTGACTTTACTTGTGAATCTGAGAATAATTATTAGATCCCACCCACTTCACCTAGAGTAGCTACTAACCATGGCACTACATTCCCTTTCACTTCGTAGTTTAAGGCATGATTAGAAAAGACTTAAGATGTTCTTCCCAAACACTCTTCCCAAACCATTAGTGTAGAATCATTCCAGTTCTGGATGTTCCAGTTTTACAGTTTCAAAGAATGGTGGAGGTGCTAGTAGCAAAAGCAATGGTAGACTCCAATGGATCTAGGCCCCTGCTATAGAATCTCTTCTGTGAGCATAATAATGGTGTCTGGGTGTCTGCATCATGCCGAGCCTCTTGCTTTAGTTGACAGAACTTGTACTGTGTCCAGCCGTATACTCCACAGTTGAGCAGACCCTGAGATGATGCTGTTAGAGCCTGGAGGAGATGAAGGGGTGATGGAGCCCATCCTTCAGGTTTTCAGAGATTTGGGGAATAGTTTCCATTCCTCTTATTTATAAATCACTATTATATTTATTCTATCTCAAAAATCAAAATTTGGTGTCAGTTTTTAAAAAATATTTTTCTAGCTCTTCCTGAACTCACTCTTCACACCGTACCTTGTTATAGATGACTGAGAATTAGTCATATTTCTTAGTATATACATAAGGATAATGAAGTCATTTCAATATCCCTCCTTATTGATCCATTTCCCAGGTTAGGCTTGAAGAAACTGCCCTATCACCATAGTCAGATAGCCCAAAAAACCCTTCTTAAATCTGATAAAGGATGAAAAGAGAGAATCATTTTTTCTTTACTTCTCTCTCTCCATTCACCTAGAATAGCTATTTTATCCCATTCATTTCACTCTGGGTGAGAGAGAATCATGTCACTATCAGAGTTTCATAAGAACATTATCTGGTAGATCTTGTCTTTTGTTACCCATCCCTTAAAAAAACACACATCAATGAAATGAAGTTGGCCTGAGATATATATGCTCTAGAATGCATGGCAGCACTTTCACAAAGGTATCTACCTCATCTGTGAGGAAATTTCCACATTCTTCAAAACTGAATATAAATAATATATTTTCTCTCTTGCAATGCAGAAAGAAATACCCTAAGGGAAAAAATTGTGCTTACTGAATAATGGCAATGTAAAAGAACAGGATAAGAGAGTATAAGAACAGAAATCCTGGATGTTGAAGTTGTTACCTGGAGAACATAGAGGGCCATGTGAAGTTTGGTGTCCTGTGGCTTAGTCATCTTTATGATCATCAGAATGACAGCTGTGAAAACACAAAGTATAAATCTTGCTGCCAGCCCTGGCTGCCTGAGCATAATTTTTTCAGTATACACACCTAAGCATTGTGAGAATTATAGGCATAATGAAGACTAGCAGTGAGATTAACCAGTTATATAAACCACTGGCCTCAGATCTCTAACTGCTATTCCTCATTGATTAAACTTTGCAGATTATTAGAGTAGCAATGGTGGCAAGACATACTATAGGAAGATCATAAGTTACAATTCTTAACTTATGTTTACCAAGCCCTTTCATAAACATTATCCTATCTGATCCTCACACTTTAACTTTATGTAGTAGAAAGGGCAGGTGTTAATATCTCTGAGTTCTGTCAGTACATTTCCTCTCATATCATCTCACATCTAATTCTCTTAATTTCTAAAACATAAGAAGATATGGATGGAATGAAGGTAAATTTTACATGCTGGACAGAAATTTGTAGTCATCCTTCTTGGTGAGACTACTTTGCTTGACCACAATCTAATGGTTACCCTTTTCATTGCCCAAATCTTTCCATTAAGATACCCACCTGGGCCCCAGCAGCAAAAGAAGGCCACTGGGTAGAAGCGTACTCGCTGCTCCACAATGTGAATCACTGCCCACTGTTCACTCCCCAGAAAGCCAGTCGATTTCAGAAACTTCTTATAAAGTGTCTGGGCTTGAATGAGTAAGACCTAAACACGGGTATAGCAGTGAGTAGTCTGCCTAAGGCTTACTAAAACTTCCCAGGTCTAGTCTATTATTTTGGAGAGATCCTTCTCTTAGGCTCTGACAGCAGGAAAGACCATCCTCCTGTCTTTACCATCTGAGACCAGGCTTTTTTTGAGAGAAAATTATCTCTAGAGTGATCTTTTGCTTGGCCAGATAAATGGACAGATATTAGTCAAACTATATATGTTCAGTACATAAACCTTACCTCAACCCTCAGGCTTTTATTTTTCTCAATGAGGTTAATCACAATATGCATGGGAAGTTAAAACTAAGATCTAACCAGATTCTCTTTTAAAACACTTTATTAAAGGTTGTGTTACAGGGAGATCAGCTCGGTGCTTTGTGACCACCTAGAGAGGTGGGATAGGGAGGGTGGGAGGGAGACACAAGAAGGAGGAGATATGGGGATATATGTATATGGTGAATTATATATACAGTAAAGCTGATTCACTTTGTTGTAAAGCAGAAACTAACACACCATTGTAAAGCAATTATACTCCAAAAAAGATGTTTAAAATAAATAAATAAATAAATAAAGGCTGTGTTAAAAAGTGTTCTGTGCTTAATACCCCTAAAATAAATACTTTAGCACTGTGACAGAGCTTAAATTCTCAACTCCCAGAAAAAAAAGTTTTAGGAAGTCTCTTCTTGCCCCTAGATGGAAAACAGATTGTTTTTCCCTTCCATTTGGGAGCAATTTGAATATGGTTTAGTTAATGAAATAAATATAAATCAGTTCAATGTCCTTTTTGTGGGGAGTAAATTAGGTAATAAAATCTGACCAAATCTGAAACTTCCTAATAATCCAGATCCACTCTGTAAGTTAATAACCCAATTACTTAAGGTTAGCCATGTAGTTTCCTTTCCCCACAGACATAGGAATCATAAAGAGGCTTGAACTTATTTGAGAATATTTACATTTAGTAGAATCAGTTCACCGTTTGCTGATTACAAAAGAATCAGAATGCCAGTCCTGAATGCCCACTGAAGTCTGGGTTATTCTGAAGGAGAAAACAGGAATCCCTAGGGTGCCAGGTTTTGGGAGACCTGTCTCTCCTGTCAATCAGTTCTAAATGAAAACCATCAAGGCCATTTTAATATAAACTAGTCATTGTGCATTCTTTACAAAGTTGCTGATTTGATCTAAGCTATCTCCATAACTTATTTTTGAATTGTCAAAGAAAATTTTCCACAATTGTATTTCATTCACAGATGTTAGCTGTGCTAGCAAAAAGAAAAAAACTGTGGGATAAAGTTGGTCTGCAACCACATAGTTTATAATCCCTGAACTAGCATAGGAAAAGGAGAAAATGATACTGAAAAGTAGATAGGACAAATAAAAAGGCATATTCACTTGCTTACTGATTTTGTACTGGGCAGTTATATATAAATAATGTATTGTCCCATGGATGATTACTTGTCCATCAGTCTGATGATGTCAAATGAGTATTTAATAACTGTCTGAGTCACTCAGCACTTTAAACCCAGTTAGACATAGCATAAATGCAAATTTATAGTCAATAAAGAACTGAGAAAATAAAACTCTTTAATTATTTGGAAAATTAAAACAGAGAAGATGTCCTGTGTTCTAGGGTATCATTCTGTATTAAGAATATACCGGACACATACTAGTTTTCTGGTCTGTTCCTCCATGAGGATCCACAGGATCACATTATTTCTAGAGTGAGCATAATTCTCACATAATGAATATAGGCTCTTTCCCCCACTCATCATTTGATCTTGGGGAGTCCAAAAGACTGAGGTAGTAATTAAATTATCAATATCTACTAGACACATTCTTAGTTCTAGGACTATAAGAAGTGCCTCTCCGCCTCATCTTTCCCAGGCCTGGGAATACTGCCCCATCCCACCCAACCGCCCCCTCTCTTTCCATAAAGGCAAGTAGGGTGGCACCATACCACAATGGTGAGGAGGCTGAGTAGAAAGCTGGCCAGGAAAATGATAAGCCCATAAAAATAAAGTGTGCTACACACTGATGTGTTGGCAGAAGGCAGGACTTTAGCCATGGCTGTTGGTGGTGAGTACATCAGGATACACCTAGGAAGAGAATCAATGGTCAGCAATGCTGCTACAGGTATAAGACCAGAGAGATACCTATTTGGTGTAACAAAAGTTAATGAGTATGTAATTTAACTTATCATTTAGCTAAGCCTTGCCCATAACACCTTGTTCCTTCTCACTGACACATTATCATCTAGTCATTTTGCGTTGATATTTCTGCTTATATATATTTGGCCTTGACTGTACAACTTGTCCAAAGCCCATTTAAAATACAAGCACCTTGGCCAGAATGTATGTACAAAGTCTTCTTCCATCTTTAGTTACAGAAAAGAATAGGTGTAGTCTATCATAAAAATGATAGGTTTGGTCCTTACTTACCTGTGGCTCTGGCTGAAGTTGCGGAAACATTCACTGGCATTGCCCAAACAGAATACAGGTATCATCAATAGTAGAGGTATCAGGCTGGGAGGAAAAAAACTTATCACCCTAATATTCAGACTTTTTTTAATGCCATTTTCCCTTTGCAAAATATTCTCCTGTCCTTCCCACTCCATCTCCCCACCCACTCTCCACAAATACATATACATTTAATTCCTTCAAGAAAAGTACCTCAAAAACTTTAAGTATACCTTCTTTTCAAGTTCCTGGGGAAGTGGAGTGGGGAATGTATTTTATACATAGGTTAATAAACCCTAACAGAGTTTCACAGAGAGTCTCTGGGAGCTGTATGATCAGATTAAAAATCCAAGTGGGTAATCGTGAAATGAATAATCTACCAAGGAGCTCTGTGATCACTCTGTTTCACTTTTTTCATGGTGACCAGTAATAACTTCATTCTCATCAGCTCCTTCCTGAGAGCTTTTCCCAAGCACAGCTTTAAGCAACCAGTTATTTATCCAGCTAAATATATCCAGATCCCTATAAGAGGAAAAGATCTAGGAGTAAAAGTTATATAAAGTCTAAAACCAATTCAATGTGACTACCACTTTAGGTGAGATCCAGATCCTTTCTGAGCTTAATAATTTTAAGAGTCTCACCCAATGTTATAAAGGTGAATAAGATCTTGAAAACCACCTATTACAACTTTTCATGATATATGAAAAGGAATTAGAAGTCAAAAGACTTAAAGGGAAATATTTATTGAAGGTCACATAGAGTTAATGGCAGAATTGGGACTAAAACCCAATCTGAAACTTCAAATTGCTTGCCTATTTTACCTGGGAAAATGGAATCAATGATCACACATTTGTTGTTTCTTACTTAGTAAAGCTCTGTGAGGACCCAGGAGTGACAGAATCAATGGAAATAGGGGCATTGTCCTCCTATTTGTTCCTACCTAGACCCAAGACTAACGAGAGTCTACACCTTGCTAGGAAGGAAACCAAAACTCTTACCTTGACAAAATGATGGCTATTTGACTAACTCGACAGGTATAACCTATAACCTATGAAAAGAATAAACGTGAGTAATGTCTTAGGATATTGCTAATCATATTACAATAAATACCAGATCATCACTTATCATTTGATAGTACAAAAATTCCCAACAGCAGGTTTGCTTCAGTTAAGCAATATTTGATATAAAATTCAATGAAATAGGGGGCTTCCCTGGTGGTGCAGTGGTTAAGAATCCGCCTGCCAATGCAGGGGACATGGGTTCGAGCCCTGGTCCAGTAAGATCCCACATGCCATGGAACAACTAAGCCCGAGTGAAACAACTGCTGAGCCTGTGCTCTAGAGCCCGCGAGCCACAACTACTGAAGCCCGTGTCCCTAGAGCCCATGCTCCGCAACAATAGAAGACACCACAATGAGAAGCCTGTGCACTGCAGCGAAGAGTAGCCTGCACGCAGCAACGAAGACCCAATGCAACCAAAAATAAATAAAGTTATTTTTAAAAATTCAATGAAATAGATAGTTCCTTAGCACTGAAGATAACAGAATTTTATCTGTACTACTATATTCTAAAAAGTACACCAAAAGCCACAAAGAGGGCCTGTAGAAAGTAGCTTAATATAACATTTGGATACCACAACAAATTCTCTTAAGAAGAAAGGCAAATATGAAATCACACCATAATCCTTCATCTTCTAATAATAGTTCAATCCTCTCCTCTTTTAGATCAAGGGAGGTGTAGACTTTTCAGACCATATGGGTGGAATAAAAGTCTATGTATAAGACGACCAGCAGAAACCATTATAGGCCAGGTTTAGTATAATAGGGCAGAGTCAAAAAAGCCCTTTGAATATGACCTATCTAGAAGAAAGAACATTTCAAAAATTCCCAGTTGTATTAGACACTGTAAAACAACTTACAGAAGAATGGCCCATATCCACTAGGAGTTTATGGAGAGAGATTTTGAACAGAACGTCTTAATATAATAGAAAACAAATTTTTTTCTATTGGGTTGGCCAAAAAGCTCTTTTGGTTTTTAAGTAAAAATAAAAGACACATTTTTCATCTTCACCAAGAACTTTATTGAACAACGTATTCACCATTTTGTTCCACTACCTTCTGCCATTTTTCAGGCAACTTCATAATTCCATCTTCCCCAAACTTTTTAATCTTTTTGAGCAAAGAACTGTTCCAGGTGCCTTTTACAGTCTTCCAGGGAATTGAAATTTTTTCCATTAAGAGAATTTTGTAAAGACCAAAACAAATGGAAATCCAAAGGTGCAATGTCTGGTGAATACGGCAGATGAATCAGAACTTCCCAGCCAAGCTGCAGCAGTTTTTGCCTTGTCATCAAAGAAACATGCAGTCTTGCACTACCATTACGGAAAATTATGCGTTTTCTGTTGACTAATTCCAGATGCTTTTCCTCAAGCGCTGCTTTCAGTTGTTCTAATTGGGAGCAGTACTTGTTGGAATTAATCGTTTGGTTTTCTGGAAGGAGCTCATAATAGAGGATTCCCTTCCAATCCCACCATATACACAACATCACCTTCTTTGGATGAAGACTGGCCTTTGGTGTGGTTGGTGGTGGTTCATTTCGCTTGCCCCACTATCTCTTCCATTCCACATTATTGTACAGTATCCTTTTTCATTGCCTGCCACAATTTGTTTTAAAAACAAAATGTTTTCGTTACATTTAAGTAGAGAATCGCATGCAGAAATACAGTCAAGAAGGGGTTTTTTTCACTTAACTTCTGTGGAACCCAAACCTTAACGCGATTAACATAACCAAGCTGGTGCAGATGATTTTCAACACTTGATTTGGATATTTTGAGTATGTTGGCTATCTCCCACATGGTATAATGTTGATTGTTCTCAGTTAATGTCTCAATTTGATCGTTATCAACTTCAACTGGTCTATCCAACCATGGAGCATTGTCCACCAAGAAATCTCCAGCACGAACTTTGCAAACCACTTTCAACACATTCGATCAGTCACAGCACCTTCTCCATACACTGCATAAATCTCTTTTTGCACTGCGTTTTTACCTTTCTTGAAATAATAAAGCATAGTATGCCAAAAATGTTGCTTTTTCTCTTCCATCTTCAATATTAAAATGGCTACACAAAAACTCACCAATTGTGATCAATTTTTTAAAAATGCATGCCAATATGACAGCTGTCACAATACGATCTAACAAAATTGTTTCAAATGAACTTAAAGACAACTAAGCACTATTAGAGCCATCTTACGGAAAAAGCCAAATAACCTTTTTGGCCAATCCAATATTTTAAGGCAGAGATCATATTATATTCTGGAATGCCATTGTTAGGGATCAATAAGGATTAAGTGAGCAATTAATCAATAATCAGAGGTGGGTAACTGATTTTCCCTAAGAACTTTGGATCAGGAATAGCAAATGATTTAAAGTAGAACAGCCAGTGTCGACTTCAGGTAAAAAGGGAAATAAGTAAAATTAGTCTTTGGTGACCTCTCCCACTCACGTTTCTTCTTCTCTTTTTATTCTTTCCTCTATCCATCATCAGGTGGCTATCCTGTGTTTAACTGCTGTTCACTGTCAATGAATCTCTGGTAAAAAGCTTACTAGTAATACTTTAGGGCCAAAGTCTTCCTGGGGTATTTAAAAGAGAACTCAAAAATGAAAAACAAATCTTCAAGGCTCCTGATATAAAGCTATAATGACAGAATAATAGGCAGTGTGGGCAAATTTGGGGATAGAGTTTGTCTTCTTGGAACTAGTGTCACAGCATGGGTTATAAAGAGAAGTATCAATACTGCATTTGTATGCATAGAAAGCAACAGAATATTATATATGAGAGTTAACCTTACATTTCTCCTTTTATTTTCCTTCAAAAATTAAATTGCTCTGTAAGCAACAAGGATATATCATATGGTACAGGGAAATATAGTCATTATCTTGTAATAACTTTAAATGGAGTATAATCTATATAAATATTGAATCAATATGTTGTACACCTGAAACTAATATTGTAAATCAACTATACTTCAATTTAAAAAAAAAGATTAATTTGTTCTACTACCAGGAGCCCAAGACTCAGGATAATATTCCCCCATGTTGTCCCCATCCTTGGCTTCTGGTCTCATGACTACTTATTTAGAGAATAACTCTGTAGCTGAAGAACTTCTCTCAAATTCCAGTTAGTCTCTTAGCTTATGAGTGAATTAATGAATGAAAACTTTAAATACTATATCTATACATTTCTTGAACTTTTTTGACATTAATCTGCTTGAAGGGAGGGAACTGAACTAATTGTTTCTTTGTAGTATCTTCTAGCTCCAGGATGGTAGGATTATGTAAACTAACATGTAAAATGGATACATACCCATGGGTCATTACTAAATTGCAGGGAGCTAAGAAACTATACAAGTTGAAAATACAAAAGAATAATTATAAGGGTTGAATCCTCAGAGGTAAACAAGAGATAAAGGGATCAGAATATAGTCCCGGGCTGTACAATACAGTAGCCACTAGCTTCATGTGGTTAAATTAAAATTAAGATTAAATAAAATAGAGATTTTACAAAAAGATTAAATGAAATAAAAATTCAGTTCCTCAATCACATCAGCCACATTTCAAGTGCTCAATAGCCACATATGACTAGTGGCTATAGAACTGAACAGTACATAAAATATTTTAATCATTGCAAAGAGTTCTATTGACAGTACTTGTACAGACTATAATATCTAGTCTGGGATGCTGATAAGGGGGGTCTCGTCATATTAATTTTTCAAGGATTTCCTTACTGCACTTTGTCCTTACAACAAAAAAGAAAAAAAAGAGAAAAGAATTTAAAAGCACTCTATACTCCTGCCCTTTTCCAGCAGTATGTACCTAGAGCAAGGCTACAAAAAGCAAGAAGAGTTTCTTCTTAAGAATTCAGTCAGGTGAGAATTTAAGAGTATTGTAGCATTTTAGAGCTGGAAGAAGACATTAAAGATCACATAGACCAGCACTTCATTTTTATGATGAAAAGTTGAGGCCCAAGTAAGGGAGATGATGTGTCCAAGGACACATAGGAGATAAATGACAGAACTAGGTTTATAAGACAGATCTCCTGATTCACTTTCAAACGCTCTTTTCACAGTGCTATAATACCATTTACTCATTCAACAAACATTTGCTGAGTTTCCCCATATACATGACAGTATACCACTTTCATTTGTTCTAGAACTGATCTGTAGGCTCTGGAAGAAGTATGTTGGGAGGATTTCCAGATTCATTTACTCCATGGTGCTCTTGAACAAAAATTCCCCTTCAAAAAGCCACAACAGGATGGATACTACAGAAATAAAAGGGCTGGAATATTTGTAAGATATGTATAGTAAGATTAAAATACATAAAGACATATAAAGAAATGACAATTGCTATCATAAATATGTCTTCTGTTAAATCACTTAGTGATTTACTGAAAGAATCAGAAATAAGAAACTAAGTGTAAAAAATAAATAAATAAATAAATTCCTAAAAAACCAGACTAAGTGTACTATACAATCAAATATTATTGAGCAATAAAAAGGAATGAATTACTTAGACACACTACAATGAATGAACTTCAAAAGCATTATGCTAAATAAAATAAACCAGACACAGAGACAATGACATTTTGTATGATATATGAAATGTCTATATGAAATATCCAGAAAAGGAAAATCTATAGAGACAGAAAGTATATTAGTGGTTGCCTAGGGCAGGGTATGGAAAATGGATTAACAGTAAATGCGCATGAACAATCTTATTGGGGCAAATAAAATATTCTGAAACTGATTTATGATGATAATTTTACAACCTGATAAGTTTACTTTTAAAACCACTGAATTGTACACATGAAATAGGTGAACTATGTAACATGTAAGATATGTATACACAAAAAAGAATCCAGATGTACCGACGATAATTTTACAACCTGATAAGTTTACTTTTAAAACCACTGAATTGTACACATGAAATAGGTGAACTATGTAACATGTAAGATATGTATACACAAAAAAGAATCCAGATGTACCGACTCACTGACTTTGTGTTCTCCTCTCTTTTTGTAATGCTAGACAGTGCCCAAAACTCTTTGTGAACCAAAGAAGGAAAGACAGTTGCTCCCTGGATCCTTGTTTTCTGATTACCACACATGAATTCCTCTGCCCTTCTGCAAACCAATACCTGTTACCCACACATACCAAAGAAATACATCAGAGCAGAACAAACACCCTCCCTTTCCAATACCTGTAGCCCAAATCCCATGTTAGCTGGCTGAGCACTTTCCCTAACTGCTCTCCAAGATCTTTTTCTTTACTCTAAAAATGATGGATTGGCATAGAGCCAAGAAGGATTTCCCTTACTGAAAGGAACCAGGCAGGAATGGCAATACTATAAATAATATCTCCTATAATCAAATCCTGTTGGTGGTGGCAGTGATGGCAAGAGAGAAGAGGAAGTCATGTCAACAGACTGGAAACTCCGCCAGTGCTGAGTGCTATTTATCAAGGATGTATAGGTTTGTCTTAGCATACTGTTCATAACTATTAGCTCTGAATAAAACTTACCAGTGGAACTGTGCTCTGTCCACTCTGGTGGGGTTTCATCCTCAGCTCTTTGTACAGGTACCAGATGTAATTGACAGTGTAGAAAAATGAGGAAATGTAGAATATCTAGGTGAAAATCAAAACAGCCCATCATAACTGTCCCACTATAGCTTCCTTCAATTTTCTACATTATTTTCTGCTGTAAGAATCCTACCTACTGTTCTATTAGTAACTTACCATCTACTATCCATACCATGCAAAACAGGGCCAAGTCTGGAAAACCTACCCAGGCCTAAAATAGGTCCCAGCTTCCTTATTTTATCCTTTTGAATGTTCAGAGGAACCACAGCATTATCCACCTCCTCTCACCCAACTGTTCTAATTTTATGAGGATCTCATAGAATCTTTTTCTGTTTTATTTTTTAATTGAAAAGGACATAAGAAGGGTACAAATGGCCTTATTTACAAAACAGAAGTAGAGTCACAGATATAGAAAACAAACTTATGGTTACCAGGGGATAAGGGGTGGGGGGAGGGATAAACTGGGAGATTGGGATTGACATATACACACTCCTATATATAAAATAGGTAACTAATAAGGACCTACTGAATAGCACAGGGAACTCTACTCAATACTCTGTAATGGCCTATATGGGAAAAGAATCTTAAAAAAGAGTGGCTATATGTATATGTATAACTGATTCACTGATAGCTACAGCAATCAGACATGAAAAAGAAATAAAAGATAAAAGGAATCCAAATTGGAAAGGAAGAAGTAAAACTGTCAGTTTGCCAACGACATGACACTATGCAGAGAAATCCTATAGAAATCCTATAGACACCACCAAAAGACTACTAGAACTCATAAATCAACTCCATAAATTTTCAGGATACATAATTAATATGCAGAAATCTGTTGCGTTTCTATACACTAACAATGAACTACTAGAAAGAGAAATTAAGAAAACAATCCCATATACAATAGCATCAAAAAGAATAAAATACCTGGTAATAAATCTAACCATGGAAGTAAAAGACCAGTACTTGGAAAACTCTAAGACACTGATGAAAGAAACTGAAGATGACACAAACAGATGGAAAGATATCCCATGTTCATGGATTGGAAGAATTAATACTGCTAAAAAGAACATAGTACCCAAGGCACTCTACAGATTCAACGCAATCCCTATCAAAATACCAATGGTGTGGGCTTCCCTGGTGGCTCAGTGGTTGAGAGTCCGCCTGCCGAAGCAGGGGACACAGGTTCGTGCCCTGGTCTGGAAAGATCCCACATGCTGCGGAGTGCCTGGGCCCATGAGCCATGGCCGCTGAGCCTGCGCGTTCGGTGCTCCGCAATGGGAGAGTCCACAACAGTGAGAGGCCCGCATACCGCAAACAAAACAAAACAAAACAAAACCAATGGTATTTTTCACAGAACTAGAATAAATAATTTAAAATTTTGTAAGGAAACACAAAAGAACTTTAATAGAACAATCTTGAGAAAGAAAAACAAAGCAGGAGGAATCATGATCCCTGACTTCATACTACACTACAAAGCTACAGTCACCAAAACAGTATAGTACTGGCATAAAAATAGATACACAGATCAATGGAACAAGACAGAAAGCCCAGAAATAAACCCATGCACTTACGGCCAATTTATCTACAACAAAGAAGGCAAGAATATACAATGGAGAAAAGACAATCTCTTTAAAAAGTGGTGCTGGGAAAACCAGACAGTTACATGTAAGTCAAATTAGAACATTCCCTAACACCATATACAAGAATAAATTCGAAATGCATTAAAGACCTAAATGTAAGACCAGATAATATAAAACTCCTAGAGGAAAACATAGGCAGAACACCCCTTGACATAAACACAGCAATATTTTTTTGGATCCTTTTCCTAAATAAAGGAAATAAAAGCAAAATAAACAACTGGAACCTAATTAAACTTAAAAGCTTTTGCACAGCAAAGGAAACCATCACTGAAACAAAACGACAACCTACAGAATGGGAGAAAACATTTGCGAATGATACGACTGATAAGGGATTAAAATCCAACATACAAAAACAGCTCATACAATTCAACATCAAAAAAACAAATAACCTGATTAAAAATGGGCAGAAGAACTGAATAGACATTTTTCCAAAGAGGAAATGCAGATGGCCAACAGAAACATGAAAAGGTGTTCAACATTGCTAATCATCAGGGAAACGCAAATCAAAACCACCATTAGAGAGGAGCTTCAAGATTGCAGAAGAGTAAGACACAGAGATCACCTTTCTCCCCACAAATACATCAGAAATACATCTACATGTGGAACAACTCCTACAGAACACCTACTGAACGCTGGCAGAAGACCTCAGACCTCCCAAATGGCAAGAAACTCCCTACCAGGGTAGGCTAAAAGAAAAAAGGAAAAACAGAGACATAAGAATAGGGACGGGACCTGCACCAGTGGGAGGGAGCTGTGAAGGAGGAAAGGTTTCCACACACTGGGAAGCCCCTTCGCAGGTGGAGACTGCGGGTGGTGGAGGGGGGAAGCTTTGGAGCCACGGAGGAGAGAGCAGCAACAGGGGTGTAGAGGGCAAAGCGGAGAGATTCCCACACAGAGGATCGGTTCTGACCAGCACTCACCAACCTGAAAGGCTTGTCTGCTCACCCACCGGGACGGGTGGGGGCTAGGAGCTGAGGCTCGGGCTTCAGTCAGATCCCAGGGAGAGGACTGGGGTTGGCTGTGTGAACACAGCCTGAAGGGGACTAGTGAGCCACAGCTAGCCAGGAGGGAGTCCGGGAAAAAGTCTGGAGCTGCTGAAGAGACAAGAGACTTTTTCTTGCCTCTTTGTTTCCTGGTGCGTGAGGAGAGGGGATTAAGAGTGCTGCTTAAAGGAGCTCCAGAGACGGGTGTGAGCCATGGCTATCAGCATGGACCCCAGAGACGGGCATGGGACGCTAAGGCTGCTGCTGCGGTCACCAAGAAGCCTGTGTACAAGCACAGGTCACTCTCCACACCTCCCCTCCCAGGAGCCTGTGCAGCCCACCACTGCCAGGGTCCCATGATCCAGGGCCAACTTCCCCGGGAGAACGCACGGTACGCCTCAGGCTGCTGCAATGTCATGCTGGCCTCTGCCACCGCAGGCTCGCCCCACGTCCATACTCCTCCCTCCCCCTGGCCTGAGTGAGCCACAGACCCCAAATCAGCTGCTCCTTTAACCCAGTCCTGTCTGAGCGAAGAACAAATGCCCTAAGGCGACCTACACGCCGAGGCAGGTACAAATCCAAAGCTGAACCCCAGGAGCTGAGTGAACAAATAAGAGAAAGGGAACTTTCTCCCAGCAGCCTCAGGAGCAGTGGATTAAATCTCCACAATCAACTGGATGTACCCTGCATCTGTGGAATACCTGAATAGACAATGAATCATCCCAAAGTAAGAAGGTGGACTTTGGGAGTAACGATATATATATATTTTTCCCTTTTTCTCTTTTTGTGAGTGTGTATGTGTATGCTTCTGTGTGTGATTTTGTCTGTATAGCTTTGCTTTTACCATTTGTCCTAGGGTTCTGTCTGTCTGGTTTTTTTTTGGTATTTTTTACTTAAAAATTTTTTTTCTTAATAATTATTTTTAAAATAACTTTATTTTATTTTATCCCTCTCTCCCTTCCTTTTTTTTCTCCCTTTTATTCTGAGCCGTGTGGAGGACAGGCTCTTGGTGCTCCAGCGAGGTGTCAGGGCTGTGCCACTGAAGTGGGAGCGCCAAGTTCAGGACACTGGTCCAAAACAGACCTCCCAGCTACACATAATATCGAATGGTGAAACTCTCCCAGAGATCTCCATCTCAACGCCAAGACCCAGCTCCACTCAATGACCAGCATGTTACACTGCTGGACACCCTATGCCAAACAACTAGCAAGACAGGAACACAATCCCATCCATTAGCACAGAGGCTGCCTAAAATCATAATAAAGCCACAGACACCCCAAAACACACCACCAGATGTGAACCTGCCCAACTAAAAGACAAGATCCAGCCTCATCCACCAGAACACAGGCACTAGTCCCCTCCATCAGGAAGCCTACACAACCCACTGAACCAACCTTAGCCACTGGGGACAGACACCAAAAACAATGAGAACTATGAACCTACAGCCTGTGAAAAGGAGACCCCAAACACAGTAAGTTAAGCAAGTGAGAAGACAGAGAAACACACAGCAGATGAAGGAGCAAGGCAAAAACCCACCAGACCTAACAAATGAAGAGGAAATAGGCAGTCTATCTGAAAAAGAATTCAGAAAAATGATAGTACAGACTATCCAAAATCTTGGAAATAGAATGGAGAAAATACAAGAAATGTTTAACAAGGACCTAGAAGAACTAAAGAGCAAACAAACAGTGATGAAGAACACAATAAATGAAATTAAAAATTCTCTAGAAGGGATCAATAGCAGAATAACTGAGGCAGAAGAACGGATAAGTGCCCTGAAAGATAAAATAGTGGAAATAACTACTGCAGAGCAGAATAAACAAAAAAGAATGAAAAGAATTGAGGACAGTCTCTGAGACCTCTGGGACAACATTAAACGCACCAACATTCAAATTATAGGGGTCCCAGAAGAAGAAGAGAAAAAGAAAGGGAATGAGAAAATATTTGAAGAGCTTATAGTTGAAAACTTCCCTAATATGGGAAAGGAAATAGTTAATCAAGTCCAGGAAGTACAGAGAGTCCCAACAGGATAAATCCAAGGAGAAAAACACCAAGACACATATTAAGCAAACTATCAAAAATTAAATACAAAGAACAAATATTAAAAGCAGCAAGGGAAAAAAACAAGTAACACATAAGGCAATCCCAATAAGGTTAACAGCTGATCTTTCAGCAGAAACTCTGCAAGCCAGAAGGGAGTGACAGGACATATTTAAAGTGATGAAGGAGAAAAATCTACAACCAAGATTACTCTACCCAGCAAGGATCTCATTCAGATTTGGCAGAGAAATTAAAAGCTTTACAGACAAGCAAAAGCTAAGAGAATTCAGCATCACCAAACCAGCTTTACAACAAATGCTAAAGGAACTTCTTTAGGCAGGAAACACAAGAGAAGGAAAAGACCTACAATAATAAACCCAAAACAATTAAGAAAATGGTAATAGGAACATACATATCAATAATTCCCTTAAATGTAAATGGATTAAATGCTCCAACCAAAAGACACAGACTGGCTGAATGGATATAAAAACAAGACCCGTATATATGCTGTCTACAAGAGACCCATTCAGACCTAGGGACACAAACAGACTGGAAGTGAGGGGATGGAAAAAGATATTCCATGCAAATGGAAATCAAAAGAAAGCTGGAGTAGCAATTCTCATATCAGACAAAATAGACTTTAAAACAAAGACTATTACAGGAGACAAAGAAGGACACTACATAATTAATGATCAAGGGATAAATCCAAGAAGAAGATATAACAATTGTAAATATTTATGCACCCAACATAGGAGCACCTCAATAAATAAGGCAAATACTGGGCTTCCCTGGTGGCGCAATGGTTGAGAGTCCGCCTGCCGATGCGGGGGATGTGGGTTCGTGCCCTGGTCCGGGAGGATCCCACGTGCTGCAGAGCGGCTGGGCCCATGAGCCATGGCCGCTGAGCCTGTGCGTCTGGAGCCTGTGCTCCATGGCAGGAGAGACCGCGGCAGTGCGAGGCCCGCATACCATAAAAAAAATAATAAGGCAAATACTAACAGCCATAAAAGTGGAAATTGACAGTTAACACAATCATAGTAGGGGACTTTAACACCTCATTTTTCACCAATGGACAGATCATCCAAAATGAAAATAAATAAGGAAACACAAGCTTTAAATGACACATTAAACAAGATGGACTTAATTGATATTTATAGGACATTCCATCCAAAAAGAACAGAGTACAATTCTTCTCAAGTGCTCATGGAACATTCTCCAGGATAGATCATATCTTGGGTCACAAATCAAGCCTTGGTAATTTTAAGAAAATTGAAGTCATATCAAGTATCCTTTCCAACCACAACTCTATGAGACTAGATATCAATTACAGGAAAAAAATCTGTAAGAAATACAAACACATGGAGGCTAAACAACACAGTACTTAATAACCAAGAGATCACTGAAGAAATCAAAGAGGAAATCAAAAAATACCTAGAAACAAATGACAATGAAAACATGATGACCCAAAACCTATGGGATGCAGCAAAAGCGGTTCTAAGAGGGAAGTTTATAGCAATACAGTCCTACCTTAAGAAATAAGAAACATCTCAAATAAACAACCTAACCTTACACATAAAGTGATTAGGGAAAGAAGAACAAAAAAACCCCAAAGTTAGCAGAAGGAAAGAAAGCATAAAGATCAGATCAGAAATAAATGAAAAAGATATGAAGGAAATGATAGCAAAGATCAATAAAACTAAAAGCTGGTTCTTTGAGAAGATAAACAAAATTGATAAACCATTAGCCAGACTCATCAAGAAAAAAAGGGAGAAGACTCAAATCAATAGAATTAGTAATGAAAAAGGAGACATAAAAACCGACACTGCAGCAATAATAAAGATTATTAGAGATTACTACAAGCAACTGTATGCCAATAAAATGGACAACCTGGAAGAAATGGACAAATTCTTAGAAATGCACAACCTTCTGAGACTGAATCAGGAATAAATAGAAAACATAAACAGACCAGTCACAAGCACTGAAATTGAAACTGTGATTAAAAGTCTTCCAAAAAACAAAAGCCCAGGACCAGATGGCTTCACAGGTGAATTCTATCAAACATTTAGAGAAGAGCTAACACCTATCCTTCTCAAACTCTTCCAAAATATAGCAGAGGGAGGAACACTCCCAAACTCATTCTATGAGGCCACCACCACGCTGATACAAAAACCAGACAAAGATGTCACAAAGAAAAAAAACTACAGGCCAATATCACTGATGAACACAGATTCAAAAACCCTCAACAAAATACTAGCAAACAGAATCCAGCAGTACATTAAAAGTGTCATACACTATGATCAAGTGGGGTTTATCCCAGGAATGCAAGGATTCCTCAATATATGCAAATCAATCAATGTGATACACCATATTAACAAACTGAAGGAGAAAAACCATATGATCATTCAATAGATGCAGAGAAAGCTTTTGACAAAATCTAACACCTATTTATGATAAAATCCCTCCAGAATGTAGGCATAGAGGGAATTTACCTCAACATAATAAAGGCCATATATGACAAACCCACAGCCAGCATCGTTCTCAATGTTGAAAAACTGAAACCGTTTCCACTAAGATCAGGAACAAGACAAGGTTGCCCAATTTCACCACTCTTATTCAATATAGTTTTGGAAGTTTTGTCACAGCAATCAGAGAAGAAAAAGAAATAAAAGGAATCCAAATTGGAAAAGAAGAAGTAAAGCTGTCACTGTTTGCAGAAGACATGATACTATATGTAGAGAACCCTAAAGATGCTACCTGAAGACTACTAGAGCTAATCAATGAATTTGGTAAAGTAGCAGGATACAAAATTAATGCACAGAAATCTCTTGCATTCCTATACACTAATGATGAAAAATCTGAAAGTGAAATTCAGAAAACACTCCCATTTACCAATGCAACAAAAAGAATAAAATACCTAAGAATAAACCTACCTAAGGAGACAAAAGACCTGTATGCAAAAAATTATAAGATACTGATGAAAGAAATTAAAGATGATACAAATAGATGGAGAGATATACCATGTTCTTGGATTGGAAGAATCAACATTGTGAAAATGACTCTACTACCCAAAGCAATCTACAGATTCAATGCAATCCCTATCAAACTACCAGTGGCATTTTTCACAGAACTAGAATAAAAATTTTCACAATTTGTATGGAAATACAAAAGACCCCGAATAGCTAAAGCAATCTTGAGAAAGAAAAATGGAGCTGGAGGAATCAGGCTCCCTGACTTCAGACTATACTACAAAGCTACAGTAATCAAGACAGTACGGTACTGGTACAGAAACAGAAATATAGATCAATGGAACAGGATAGAAAGCCCAGAGATAAACCCACACAATATGGTCACCTTATCTTTGATAAAGGAGGCAAGAATATAAAATGGAGAAAAGACAGTCTCTTCAATAAATGGTGATGGGAAAACTGGAGAGCTACATGTAAAAGAATGAAATTAGAACATTCCCTAACACCATACACAAAAATAAACTCAAAATGGATTAAAAACCTAAATGTAAGGCGAGACACCATCAAACTCTTAGAGGAAAACATAGGCAGAAGACTCTATGACATAAATCACAGCAAGATCCTTTTTGACCCACTTCCTAGAGAAATGGAAATAAAAACAAAAATAAACAAAGGGGACCTAATGAAACTTAAAAGCTTTTGCACAGCAAAGGATACCATAAACAAGACCAAAAGACAATCCTCAGAATGGGAGAAAATAGTTGCAAATGAAGCAACTGACAAAAAATTAATCTCCAAAATTTACAAGCAGCTCATGCAGCTCAATATCAAGAAAACAAACAACCCAGTCCAAAAATGGGCAGAAGACCTAAACACACATTTCTCCAAAGAAGATATACAGATTGCCAACAAACACATGAAAGAATGCTCAACATCATTAATCATTAGAGAAATGCAAATCAAAACTACAATGAGGTATCATCTCACACCAGTCAGAATGGCCATCATCAAAAAATCTACAAAGAATAAACGCTGGAGAGGGTGTGGACAAAAGGGAACCCTCTTGCACTGTTGGTTGGAATGTAAATTGATACAACCACTATGGAGGACAGTATGGAGGTTCCTTAAAAAGTAAAAATAGAACTACCATATGACCCAGCAATCCCACTACTGGGCATATACCCTGAGAAAACCATAATTCAAAAAGAGTCATGTACCACAATGTTCATTGCAGCTCTATTTACAATAGCCAGGACATGGAAGCAATCTAAGTGTCTATCAACAGATGAATGGATAAAGAAGATGAGGCACATATATACAATGGAATATTACTCAGCCATAAAAACAAAAGAAACTGATTTATTTGTAGTGAGGTGGATGGACCTAGAGACTGTCATTCAGAGTGAAGTAAGTCAGAAAGAGGAAAACAAATACCGTATGCTAATACATATATATGGGATCTTTAAAAAAAAAAGGTTATGAAGAACCAAGGGGCAGGATGGGAATAAAGATGCAGACCTATTAGAGAATGGAAGTGAAGATATGGGGAGGGGGAAGGGTAAGCTGGGACAAAGTGAGAGAGTGGTGTGGACATATATACACTACCAGATGTAAAATAGATAGCTAGTGGGAAGCAGCCGAATAGCACAGGGAGATCAGCTTGGTGCTTTGTGACCACATAGAGGGGTGGGATAGGGAGGATGGGAGTGAGGGAGATGCAAGAGGGAAGAGATATGGGGACATGTGTATATGTATAACTGATTCACTTTGTTTAGAGCAGAAACTAACACACCATTGTAAAGCAATTATAATCCAATAAAGATGTTAAAAAAAAACACCATTAGATTTCACCTCATACCTGTCAGAATGGCTATTAACAAAAAGTCAACAAATAACAAATGTTGGCGAAGATGTGGAGAAAAGGGTACCCTTGTACACTGTTGGTGGGAATGTAAATTGATGCAGCCACTATGGAGAAGAGTAGGGAGGTTTCTCAAAAAACTAAAAATGGAACTGCCATACAACCCAACAATTCCATTCCTGGGTACATATCTGAAAATAACGAAGACACTAATTTGAAAAAATATATGCAACCCAATGTTCATATCAGCATTATTTACAATTGCCAAGACACAGAAACAACCTCAATGCCCATCAGCAGATGAATGGATAAAGAAGAAATAGTAACTATATAAAATTGAATACTGCTCAGCCATAAAAAAGAATAAAATTTTGCCATTTGCAGCAACATGGATGGAATTGGACAGCATTATGCTAAGTGAAATAAGTCAGACAGCGAAAGACAAATACTGTATGATATGTGGATTCTAAAAATACAACAAACTAGTGAATATAACAAAAAGGAAGCAGACTCACAGATATAGAGAACAAACTATTGTTTACTAGTGGGTGGGGGCAATATAGGGATGAAGGAGTGGGAGGTACAACTATTGGGTATAAGATAGGCTCAAGGATGTATTGTACAACACAGGGAATATAGCCAATATTTTATAATAACTGTGAATGGAAAGTGACCTTTAAAAACTGAATAAAAAATAAAATAAGTAAGTTAATTGCAAAGAAAAAAAAAGAGAGATTCTCAACATCACTGAGATCACTCAACATCACTCAACATCATCAGAAATACAAAATCAAACCGCCATGATATATCACCTCCTACCCGTCAGAATGACTATTATCAAAATGACAACAAATAACAAGTGTTGTAGAGGATGTGGAGAAAATGAACTCTAGTGCACTGTTGATGGGAATGTAAACTGGTGTAGCCACTATGGAAAACAGTAAGAAGTTTCCTCAAAAAAACTGAAAATTGAACTACCTTATGATCCAGCAATTCCACTTCTGGGTATTTTTTGAATATAACAAAAACACTAACTCAAAACGATATATACACACATATGTTCACTGCAGCATTACTTACAATGGGCAAGATATGGAAGCAACCTACATGCCTATGGATAAAGAAAATATAGTGTCTGTGCATGTGTGTGTGTGTAAAATGGAATATTACTTGGCCACAAAAAAGAATGAAATCTTACCATTTGCTACAACATGGATGGACCTAGAGGGTATTATGGTAGGTGAAATAAGTCAGACAGACAAGGACAAGTACTGAATGACTTCACTTATATGTGGATTCTAAAAAACAAATGAACAAACATAACAAAACAGAAACAGATTCACAGATACAGAGAACAAACTGGTGGTTGACAGAGTGGAGAGATGTTGGGGGATGAGTGAAATAGGTGAGGGAGATTAAGTGGTACAAACTTCCAGTTGCAAAATAAATGAATCTCGGGGTGAAGTGTACAGCATGGAGAATATAGTCAATAACAATGTAATATCTTTGTATGGTGACAAATGGTAACTAGACTTATCATGGTGATCATTTTGTAAAGTACAGAAATGTAGAATCACTATCTTGTGCATCAGGAACTAACATAGTGTTTGTAAGTAAATAATGCTTCAAAAAACAAACAAAGTCATAGAAAAAGAGATCAGACTTGTGGTTACCAGAGGCGGGGGTGGGAGGAGGGGGAATTGATGAAGGTGGTCAAAAGGTATAAACTTCCAGTTATAAGATAAATAAGTACTAGAAATGTAAAGTACAACATGATAAATATAATTAAAACTGCTGTATGGGGCTTCCCTGGTGGCACAGTGGTTAAGAATCCACCTGCCAATGCAGGGGACATGGGTTCAAGCCCTGGTCTGGGAAGATCCCACTTGCTGTGGAGCAACTAAGCCCGTGCACCACAACTACTGAGCCTGAGCTCTAGAGCCCACAAGCCACAACTACTGAGCCTGCGCGTCACAACTACTGAAGCCCGTGCGCCTAGAGCCCGTGCTGTGCAACAAGAGAAGCAACCACAATAAGAAGCCCACAAACTGCAACGAAGAGTAATCCCCAATTGCTGCAACTAGAGAAAGCCCGTGTGCAGCAACGAAGACCCAACACAGCCAAAAATAAATTAAAACAAACAAAAACTGCTGTATGTTATATATAACAGTTGGTAAGAGTAAATCCTAAGTGTTCTCATCTCAAGGAAAACTTTTTTCTTTTTCTTTTATTTTTATCTACATGTGATGATGGATGTTCACTAAACTTATTATGGTAATCAATTCCTGATTTATTTAAGTCAAATCATTATTCTGTACACCTTAAACTTACACAGTGCTATATGTCAATTATATCTCAATAAAACCGGAAGAAAAAAGTTTATCTCCTATTGACAGCAAATAGTTGGATCTCTGCCTCTTGATTCAACTGTTTAATCCATTCACATTTAATACTATTATTATAGTTGTATTTTATCTGATATTTGCCATTTATTTTCTATTTATCTCATGTCCACGTTCTCCTTTGTTTCTCCTTTATTACCTCCTTTTTGCTTAAGTGAATATTTTCTAGTGAGCCATTTGAGTTCTTCAATTATTTTTTTAAACATCTTTATTGGAGTATAATTGCTTTACAATGGTGTGTTAGTTTCTGCTTTATGACAAAGTGAGTCAGCTATACATATACATATATCCCCATATCTCCTCCCTCTTTTTTTTTTTTTTTCAGTACGCAGGCCTCTCACCGCTGTGGCCTCCCCCACTGAGGAGCACAGGCTCCGGACGCACAGGCTCAGCAACCATGGCTCACGGGCCCAGCCGCTCCGTGGCATGCGGGATCCTCCCAGACCGGGGCATGAACCCATGTCCCCTGCATCGGCAGGCGGACTCCCAACCACTGCGCCACCAGGGAAGCCCTCTCCTCCCTCTTGAGTCTCCCTCCCACCCTCCCTATCCCACCGCTCTAGGTGATCACAAAGCAACAAGCTGATCTCCCTGTGTTATGTGGCTGCTTCCCACTTGCTATCTATTTTACATTGGGTAGTATATATTAGTCCATGCCGCTCTCTCACTTTATTTATTTTAAACTATATTTTTGGAGCTATTTTCTTAGTGGTTGCCCTAGGGCTTAAAATGTACATTTTAATTTATCAAAACTGACCTCAGATTTATACTAACTTAATTCCAATAGGATATACTCCTACATAATCTTTTGATACATATTTATACTAATTTAATTCCAGTAATATTACTCCTATATAGCTCCATCTACTCTCCTTTTTATTTCTATTTTTTATTCATATTACATCTGTATATGTTAACTATATATTGTTACAATTATTGCTTTCTATAATGTCTTTTAATGAACCTAAGAGAAGAAGGGGGAGCACAAATCTATAAAGTTATAATATTAACCTTCTTATTTATCACTTTTGGTTCCCTTTATTTATTCATATGATTTATCATCTATTAAAATGTTCTTACCGCAATATAGCCTTATTCCCACCCTAACTTTTGTGTTGTTATTGTTAAATATATTACATTTATGTACGTTATAGGCCCAACAATATAATACAATTTTATAGATACTGTTTTATGTAATTGCTTTTTAAACATAAGCTGGGACAAAGTGAGAGAGTGGGATGGACATATATACACTACCAAATGTGAAATAGATAGCTAGTGGGAAGCAGCCACAGAGCACAGGGAGATCAGCTCGATGCTTTGTGTCTACCTAGAGGGGTGGGATAGGGAGGGTGGGAGGGAGGAGGTATGGGGATATATGTATATGTATAGCTGATTCACTTTGTTATAAAGCCGAAACTAACACACCATTGTAAAGCGATTATATTCCAATAAAGATGTTAAAAAAAAGAATTGAGAAGAAAGAAAAAGAAATATGTAATCACACTGTCTTTCACCATTACCTACGTAATTATTTTTACTGGAAATCTTTATTTTTTCATGTGGATTCACATTATTGTATTGCATCACTTCCTTTCAGTCTAAGGAACTTCTTTTAATATTTCTTTTCTTTTCTTTTTTTTTTTTTGGCCACACCACACAGCTTGTGGAATCTTAGTTCCCTGACCAGGGACCAGGGATCAAACCCAGGCCATTCAGAAATTGAGACACAGATGTAGAGAACAAACATACAGACACCAAAGGGGGGAAAGTGGCAGGTGGGGGTGGGGGGATGGTGTGATGAATTGGGCGATTGGGATTGACATGTATACACTGATGTGTATACAACTGATGACTAATAAGAACCTGTTGTATAAAAAAATTAAATTAAAAATTTTTTTAAAGTATATAGGAATACAAAAATATCCAGCACCCTATTAAAAATTACCAGGCATGCAAAGAAGTAGGACATTAAGGCCCATAATGAGGAACAATATCAATCAACTGAACCTGACCCAGAAATGACACATATGATAGAATTAGCACACAAAAGTAGTTATAAAAACAAAAAACCCCAGGCCCTTGGCAGTGAGAGCATGGAGTCCTAACCACTGGACCACCAGGGAATTCTCTCTTTTAATATTTCTTGTACAAAGTCTGCTAGCAACCAATTCTCTCCATTTTTATTCATTTGGGAGTACCTTTATTTAATCTTCATTTGTAAGAAATAGTTTTGCTGGGTATAGGACTCTCTTGGTTGGCAGAATTCTTCCTTCAGCACTTTGAATAAATATTCCTCCACTTGTTATATGTCTTTAGGAAAATTCCCTGGGGCTTTAAATAGTTGTTTTTTGTTTTGCGTTGTTTATAATTTTGACAGTTAAATAGTTGCTTCACTGGGGAGAGTGTCTGCCAGGCTCTTCATAGCACCTTTCTAGAAATCCAGCCTCTGTGATATTCAGATTTTTAAAGATATCTTTTAATCACCAGGTTCCCCTTCCATTTTTTGGTCTTTTTTAAATTGAGGAAACAATATATATTTTTTCCCTATAGTTCCCCACAGTCTGGATTTTTCTGATTGCATCCCTATTGAGACAGGCCGGGACCTGGGACCCAGATCCCTTTGCTGCAGTGCTTGCACCTGGGTCTCCTCAAGCAACAAAATACAAAGAAACTACACAGGACTAAAAATAACTGTGTACATGTGCAGTTGGGGCAAATTATGAACAAGATACAAAAAGACCAAAACCCCACATAGCACCACCAAGGGGAAAGGCAGACCACCTAAGCCACCCCTCTGCCCTGACCCCTGGACCACCCTTACCCTCAACACCCTCAGGGAGCGATGAAGGGAACCTGTTACTTGTTTTTGCTCCCCCTGCTGCAGCAGGGGCCCCAATAAAGCCTTGCCTGAATTTTTTGTCTGGCTTCTTATCAATTTCTATTGATTAGGCCAAGAACCCTGGTCGATAACACTATGGTATAGTTTATCATATTTTTCTGTCTCTGTAGTTCTAATATATTAGATATATACCACCGTCCCAATAGGTCAAATTCAAATTTTATATGTTTTTGCCAGTAATACTTCATAGTTTGTGTTGTGTTCTTCCACTGGAGACACATAATATCAGATACCTCTCTTTTTGTAATATAAGCAGTTGTCAGTGTTCAGTACTTCCATCTGTTAGTTTATTGGGGGAACATTACTTTTAAAGGATGGATATTGTTCACTACTTGCATGTACCATTATTTAATCATTCCCTAAAAGGGATATCTGGGTTCCAACTTTTTGCTATTATAAAAAATTATGTATGAATATCCTTGCAATTCTTTGTCCAGTTGTGCATATATTTCCTAGACTCATAGAAGTAAAATTGCTGTAAGATATGAAAAATTATTATTTTGAGAGATGTCACCAAATTGCCTACCAAAAATTTTTTTACCAATTTCTATTTCCATCAAATATGCTTGTTTTCTCACATTCTTACCAGCTGGCATTACCAGTCTTTTAAATTTTTGCCATCTCATTATCACCTTAATTTACACTTTAATTATTAGTGGGGTTGAACATATTTTCATTTATTTGCCTTTGTACTTCTTCTGGGAACTTCTCATTTACATATTTTGTGGGTCAAATTCCTTCACCTCTTGCAAAGTCCACCAGACTCAGCCAAACAATCAAACTCACATGACTACCATTAGCAACATTTTATACTCAGAAAGATACAGGCCAGAGACACAGTGTATGAGCAGGGCAGCGTCAGGCATTTCTCTTCATTGAAGACTTTGTAGCACTCCAGGAACTAGTCACTGCCCCCACCCACACCAAGTGAAAGCTTAAGTATTAGAGGACATAATCACATTGTCATTATCAGGGTGTGAAAACCACCTTGGTTTATGTCTCAAATAGGAACCAATATCTCTTTTACTGTCCATGAACTTAGCTTCCAGGTTCTCTGTAAGGAACATGCCCAATTCCAAGCTTCACTGTATTCAGAAAAGCCTAAAGATATCACTTCCTAACAGATATTTATATTTTATTTACAAGCTTCCTGGTCTAGGTGTATTTTATCTAGCAGAGGTCATTTTTACCATAATCAATGTTGCCTTGTAATAGAACTGATGTTCCATCTTATCAGGTATCCAGGAGAAGAGAGTAGAAAATTAATTCAAGGTCACATTTGTCCACAGAGACAGAGAAAGGAGTTTTTCTTAATACTTTTCCCACACCTTTCTAAGCCTCAGTTTCAGTACAAGAATAAAAGTATCTACCTTTGTAGGGTTGCTGTAAAAATTGCATGAAATAATATATATAAAGTACTTTTTGTAGTCCATGGCACATAGTTTAAGCATTCAAAAACTAGTATGTGTCATTATTTACAGGGATTTTGCAAAGTTATATTGTGAGATTTAAATAAAACTAACAGGGAAGCTGTTATTAAAAATAACAGAGAAAATAATGGATGTCAGTTGAGTCACAAAAATATATGGGGTGTAGCAGTCTCAGTGTCAGAAAGGAAATCAGTGGCAAGAATGTGGGTGAACTACATGAGTTCATGTACAAACAGCCTGAACGAGATCACTGGGTAAAATGCCAGGTCTCCATTTTTCAGTGGCTAACCATAAAGTCATGTACTACCTAGATCTGCACTGTCCAACACGATAGTTACTGGACACATGTTGTTATTTAAAATTAAACTAATAAAGATGAAATATAACTTAAAATACAGTTCCTCACTCATTCTAGCCATATTTCAAGTACTCAACAGCCCAATGTGATTACTGGTTACCATACTGGAAAGTGCAGATAAAGAACGTTTCTATCACATCTTGAGGCCTGATGTTACATCCTTCCTTACATTGCCTGGCTTCAGACCATTTTACTGTTCAAGTTCTAAGGAAAATAATGAAAGAGAGGAACCTCAGATAAATACATTTTGTTCCTAAGATGTATAGTAAGAAGAGGCTGAAACTTTTGGTTAAGTGAAACTTTTGGTTTTGTTACCCTTTCTGTGATATTTTTCTCAATTTCTCCAGTTAGAATCAATCACTTCTTTCATATTCCTAGTTTATACTTTTATTAAATAACTGAATTTGCTTTGTACTGTAATGATTTATATAAAGTATATATGTCCATCCTCCCATTAGGTTTTAAGCTCCCTGAGGTGAGGAACCATATTTGTATCTATATTTATACCACCATACACATAGTCAATCTCACCTTCTAGAAGCTTAGCACAGAGCTTTATATACAGCAGGCACTCAACAACATGAGGAGAATTATTACTAGAACTGTAAACTCCATGAGGGTAGGAAATTAATTTATCTTTTTCATCAATGTGTGCTCCAGAGTGTAGTATAGTGACTGGCACATTGTAAACACTCAATAAATATTTATCTAATAATTTTGAGTTCCTTTATCCAAGGCCACAGGCAGGTGCAAGTTTAGCTTTCTGAGAAAATCTGTAGAGAAAGATCCCCCAAACTTAACCATCATTACTAAGGTAAACATGTGAGAGAAGTGATGGTCTATAACAGGAAATAATATCCTCTAAATTACATGGCTCTCCAACACTGGCAGTAAAATTTTAAATGTGATCTGATTCCCTTGTCTTACCCTGTCCTATTGCTTCCATGCTGAGGCAGAAGTCTTATGAAGCAGTAGGTAATTTCATTTAAGCCCAGTAGAGGGAATCAGGATGTCATTATATCTGATACATTCCTCCACCCTCACACTAGATACATAAACATTCTAAATTTGACCTTTCTTGCAATTTTCAGATTTAAAAGTTTGTTAAAGCCTGAGAGTTATTCTTGTCAATAACCTTGACCATTGTGATTAATGTTAACATTCTACAATGTCAAACAGAAGTGACTAATTGTAAATTTATCATCTTATCTACTTTGTATTCTTCTGAGAAACTTAAGACTCATCAAATCCATCATCTTTATTTTCCTAAAATCCCAGTGAGGCAAATAGTTATTGAATGGTTACCATGTACAAACAAGAATCTATAATAGGGAAGACAAACAAGAACACTCCACTCAATCTTATATTTGTATGATGCTTTATAACTGAAAAGTACTGTAACATATATGCTGACATTTATTTACCCAATTTTTGTGATGAGAAAACCAAGACTATAAGTGAATTAGTTTTTTGGTTTTTTTTTTTTTTAGTGAATTAGTTTTTTAAAGTGACTTAAGGTCTGTTAGGTGGCAGAAAGTATTCTGCTTCTATTACTAAATTAATAAAAAACTAATGTAAAAAGTTATTTGCCCAAAATCTCTCCTACACTAGTTGGAGGTGGATCCAAGAAGGTAACTCCAGAGCCCTGGTTTTCAACCAGACTTTTTTTTTTTTTTAATTGCCTGTGTCTAAATGAGACGTCAATAGCTTATTTAGTGCATTCTTTTACAAGATGAACATATCTAAAACTATCTCAAACATGTAGTTTTCTACTTCTTTGTAAAATTGTCTTGTAAAGATGGCAGCCCAACCTTATCACAGAAAATAGAGACAGAGTACAATTAAGTATAAAAATACTCTCAGATGAGGTTTTCTGAACAATTTAATTCTGCCTCTATGCAGTCAGAACCCATTTTCTGAGGAACAGAAAAAAAGATGGGAAAGTTCCACTCTAACATAGACTCTAGACATCCCAAAACACTTAGGATGACAGGTAAAGCTATTTCTATTACATGGACCCAGGGTACAAGGGATTTTTGTTGCTGTTTTTCAGAATGCTTACACCTAACAAAGGGAATTGGTCATGATACAAATCTGTTCTGCTACAGATCAGACATGGTGCCATGGCATTAATCAGATGTTGGCTAAAAGAGGTAAAAGCTAGCTCAAGGGGGCTAGGATCAGAAATATACCCATATAGAATGGCCTAGTGCCTCTCAGCATAGCATTAATCCAGGCAGGTGAGTTATGAAATAGCAAAAATTATTTGAACTCTTTTGATATTTAATCCATTAGAAGACCCTAAAAATCACAGTAATAATGTTATGTAAACCCCCAGCCACTCTAAAATTTAAGCCTTGAAGTTAGGCAGGTTAAGTCCAAGAGGTCAGAGGGGCAGTGAGAATACATTAACTAGCAAAGATCATGAAATCTAATCCTAGATGAAAGAATATTTTATTAGACCCAAAATTCTATTGCCAGACAGATTCAGAAAGTAACAGATAAGTAACTACGTGGAGGAAAAGAAAGGCCTGACAGTCAATTCTGTTCTTAAGGAGGTAAGCAGAGATCCTATTTTACCTCCAGAAATAATTATAATTTAAAAAACAACAATAGTTTACACTAAGGGCAAGCACTTTGCATTTGTTATCTAATTTAATAAAGAATCCTATCATTATTCCTATTTTACATGGGGAAACTAAGACTTAGAGAAATTAACCTGCTTAAAAATTACACAGATAATCAGAGATGGGATTTGAACAAAGGTCTGTTTGACTCCAAGTTCTTTTCCTTACTCCAGGCTACAAACTTCAAGTCATTTGCAATCCAAACTTGTATCTCTAAATTACCTGACTAGCACATTCTTTCAGGAAATGAAACGGTTCATTCAGAAAAGATGACTGTTGACACTTGAACTTGTGTCAAAATAAACAATAGAATAGCCAAGAGTAAATAAGAGAGGCTGACTAGGACAGTGTCTGGCACGGTCATTTCCCCCCCATCTTGTTTCTCCATAGCAGTTATCTTTGATAAACAAAAATATTAGCACAGTAATACTTCCAGACCCTTTTGGGAAAAGCACGGAATTTTTTCCTGACCCCAAGATTGATCTGGGGGATAATCATACACAACCAAATTAATCCTCTCACTGGAGAGCTAGTCATTTAACAGAATGTTTTAAATCTCAGTATTTTAGACTATGGATCAGATTCCATCTTTCTGAGCCTGATGCTGTAGTCTAGACAAAGTATTCTGATCTAAATACTATTCCCGTACTGTAACATCTACTTAGCTGGTTGCCTGAGCTCACAAAGAAACAGCACTTGGAAAACCCCACATCTCAACTTATTAATCAAAGACTAAAATTACTTCTGATGGTGTGGTTCTCAAACTTAGTTTGTTTCTCAGGTAAGTTCCAGAACAAAAGACTGAGATAGGCTGGAACCTGGGGCCCTTTACCAGAGTGCCTGTACTTGCACCTGGAGGAACATCTCCTCCAGCAACAGAATACAAAGAAACTATAAGGGACTAAACAGGACTAAAGGGACTAAACTATAGTTTAGGGACTAAACTATAAGGGACTAAACTAAGCAACTAAACTATAAGGGACTAAATTGTGTTTATGCCCCACATAAACAATAAAATTGCCCCAATGCATATGCAATTGGGGCAATTATGAACAATAAGATACAAAAAGGCCACAAATCAGCTGCCATTTCTGAGGTGCTGGGAGCAAAGGAAGGTACTGAGCATGATCCCTGCACACAGCATCACCAAGGGGGTGGGTAGACCACCTAAGCTGGCCTCCTGCCCAACCCACGGATCCACCCCTACACTCACCAGCTTGCCACCCATCCCACGAGCAAGGGCACCTGTTACTTGTTTTTGCTCCTCATGCTACAGCACAAGTCCCAATAAAGCCTTGACTGAATTTCTTGTCTGGCCTCTTATCAATTTCCATTGATTAAAGAGTCGAAGGATCCCAGTCAGTAACAAGAATAGCTCTTGGTAAATGGTTGATTTCTTCTGTTTCAGTTCAGTGAAGTGGCATAAGAGTGACCCAGCTATATTGAACCAGTTCTCTCCCCAGTCAGCTCTGGGTTTCCTACAAAACTCTTTTCATTATCTGAATCAGGCAGGAACCCAATAACTGTAGGCGCATAATAAAGTTATAAGAAGTGAATAAGCCTTGTTCTAATTTGCACCCCACATCCACCCCAGTAGAGGAGAAAAAGCTCAACACAGAAAAATATTCATGTGTCCTGAAGCTTTAGCATCCTAAACCTGGAAAAAACTTTGAAAGGAGATTTAGTACAATAATTTCCAAATGCTGGTTTAGAAATTAGTGTTGATCCCTGACAAAACAGTCATTAGTCTAAGAAATACTGAGAAAAATATAGGCTATGGTGTAAGTTTTTCATACGGCTAAATTTACTGATTTTTTTTTTTTTGTGGTACATGGGCCTCTCACTGTTGTGGCCTCTCTCGTTGCGGAGCACAGGCTCTGGACACGCAGGCTCAGCGGCCATGGCTCATGGGCCCAGCTGCTCCACGGCATGTGGGATCTTCCCAGACCGGGGCACGAACCCGTGTTCCCTGCATTGGCAGGCAGATTCTCAACCACTGCGCCACCAGGGAAGCCCTAAATTTACTGATTTAAAGAAACCATCCTTTATTCTGAGATTATGTTTTGCCCAGTTTTTAAGTATCAATTATTATTCCCACAACTAGGGTGCCTGCAGGCTGCTGGTGGGGGACTCTGATGGCCAAGGAGATGGAAGGAACCCCAGAGTGAACTGGTAGGACGTAGGGGGACTGAGTGGGGGAGGAGGAGTGGAGGCCAGACAGGATTGGCGACCCTGAGGTGAGAGAGATCAAGAGAGGCAGGTGGGAGGGATTCTCTGGGAGGAGTGGAGGGTAATCACCTGGCCCACTCGGGCTGGGGAGCCTGCTGAGCTCCCAGGCTGGTCCCCTGCCCTCCAAGGCACCCCCTTACCCACCTGGCCACACTGGTCCTGGGGCCATAGGAGGGAGGCCAGGAAGATCAGGAGAGTCAGGCAGGAGGGGCCCTCCCAGACCCCAGACCAGAGGAGCAGGAGAGTAGAAGAGGGCGTTTGCCCTGTCCACTCGAGCCCAGGAAAACTGCTGGGCTCCCAGGTGAGGTCTGCTGCCCTCTGAGAACAGGGGTAGGGGGCATGGCTGGGCCCCTTCTGTTCCTTGAGCCTAAGCCCCACCGCCCATAGCCCACAGGGGTTCTAAGCACTGGCCCTGCCCACCAACCAAACCTTGCCCTTTTTTTTTCTTATTTTTTCCTCCTCCTCTTTTTTACTATTGTGGTACTGATGTACCTTCCGGTTTTGATTCACCTATATCTTTATTTTTACATTCTTTCTATCATGTCTGTTAATTTCCTAGTCTAATTTTACTTTTTACTTTGTTATTGTTTTTTGGTGTTTTTTTTTTGCCACCCCACGTGGCTTGTGGGATCTTGGTTCGTGAACATGGGGTTGGGGGTAAGCTCCTGCGCTGGGAGCTCTGAGCCCAAACCACTGGACTAACAGAGAACCTCAGACCCCAGGGAATATTCATCTGAGTGAGGTCTCACAGAGGTTCTCATCGCAGCACCAAGACCCAGCTTACCAAACAGCCTACAAACTCCAGTGTCCGAAGCCTCAGGCCAAACAACCAATAAAACAGGAACACAATCACACTTGTAAAAAAAAAAATGAGATGGCAAAAAAATATGTCACAGATGAAGGAGCAAAGTTAAAACCTACAAGACCAAATAAATGAAGAGGAAATAGGCAATCTACCTGAAAAAGAATGCAGCATAATGATAGTAAAGATAATCCAGAATCTCAGAAACAGAATGGAAGCAAGGATTGAGAAAATACAAGAGAAGTTTAACAAACATCTAGAAGAACTAAAGAACAAACAAACAGACATGAACAACACAATAACTGAAATGAAAAATACACTAGAAGGAATCAATAACAGGATAACTGAGGCAGAAGAACGAATAACTGAGCTGGAAGACACAATGTTGGAAATAACTGCTGAGGGGCAGAATAAAGAAAAAAGAATGAAAAGAATTGAAGACAATCTCAGAGACCTATGGGACAACACTGAATGCACCAAAATTAGAATTATAGGGGTCCCAGAAGAAGAAGAAAAAAAGAAAGGGTCTGAGAAAATATTTGAAGAGATTATAGTTGAAAACTTCCCTAACATGGGAAAGGAAATAGTCACCCAAGTCCAGGAAGCACAGAGAGTCCCATGCAAGATAAACCCTAGGAAAAACACACCAAGACACATATTAATCAAACTAACAAAAATTAAATTCAAAGAAAAAATATTAAAAGCAGCAATGGAAAAACAGAAAATAACATACAAAGGAATCCCCATATGGTTATCAGATGGTTTATCAGTTGTAACTCTGCAGGCCAGAAGGGAGTGGCATGATATACTTAAAGTGATGAAAGATAAAAACCTACAACCAAGATCACTTTACCCAGCAAAGATTTCATTCAGATTCAATGGAGATGTCAAAACCTTTTTGACAAGCAAAAGCTAAGAGAATTCAGCACCACCAAACCAGCTTTACAACAAATGCTAAAGAAACTTCTCTAGGCGGGAACCACAGGAGAAGAAAAAGACCCACAAAACAAACCCAAAACAATTAAGAAAATGATAATAGGAACATACATATCAATAATAAACTTGAATGTAAATGGATTAAATGCTCTAACCAAAAGACACAGACTGGCTGAATGGATACAAAAACAAGACCATATATATACTGTCTACAAGAGACCCACTTCACACCTAGGGACGCATACAGAATGAAAAGTGAAGGGATGGAAAAAGATATTCCATGCAAATGGAAATCAAAAGAAACCTGGAGTAGCAATACTCGTATCCGATAAAACAGACTTTAAAATAAAGCCTGTTACAAGACATAAGGAGGGACACTACATAATGATCAAAGGATCAATCCAAGAAGAAGCTATAACAATTATAAATGTTTATGCACCCAACATTGGAGCACCTCAATACATAAGGCAAATGCTAACAACCATGAAAGGAGAAATCGACAGTAACACAATAATAGTAGGGGACTTTAATAACACCCCACTTACAGCAGTGGACAGATCATCCAAACAGAAAATAAATAAGGAAACACAAACTTTAAATGACACAATAGATCAAACATTTCTAACTGATATTTATAGAATATTCCACCCAAAAGTGGCAGATACACTTCCTTCTCAAGTGCACACAGAACATTCTCCAGGATAGATCACATCTTGGGTCACAAATCAAGCCTCGGAAAATTTAAGAAAATTGAAATTGTATCAAGCACCTTTTCTGACCACAACGCTATGAGACTGGAAATCAATTACAGGAAAAAAAACTGTAAAAAACACAAATACATGGAGGATAAACAGTGCGAAACTAAACAACCAAGAGATCACTGAAGAAATCAAAGAAAAAATTTAAAAATACATAGAAACAAATGACAACGAAAACACAAGGACCCAAAACCCATGGGATGCAGCAAAAGCAGTTCAAAGAGGGAAATTTATAGCAATTCAATCTCAACTCAAGAAACAAGAAACATCTCAAATAAACAATCCAACCTTACACTTAAAACAACTAAAGAAAGAAGAACAAAGAAAACTCAAACACAGTAGAAGGACAGAAGTCATAAAGATCAGAGCAGAAATAAATGAAATAGAAACGAAGAAAACAATAGCAAAGATCAATAAAACTAAAAGCTGGTTTTTTGAGAAGGTAAAGAAAACTGATAAAGCCTTAGCCAGACTCATCAAGAAAAAAAGGGAGAGGACACAAATCAATAAAATTAGAAATGAAAAAGGAGAAATCACAACTGACACTGCAGAAATACAAAGGATTATAAGAGACTACTACAAACAACAATATGCCAATAAAATGGACAACCACGAAGAAATGGACAAATTTTTGGAAAGGTACAATTTTCCAAGACTGAATGAGGAAGAATTAGAAAATATAAACAGACCTATCACAAGTAATGAAATTGAAACCGTAATTTAAAATCTTCCAAAAAACAAAAGTCCAGGACCAGATGGCTTCACAGGCGAATTCTATCATACATTTAGAGAACAGCTAACACCAATCCTTCTCAAACTCTTCCCAAAAACTGCAGAGGGAGAGACACTCCCAAATTAATTTGATGAAGCCACCATCACCCTGATACCAAAACCAGAAAAAGATATCACAGAAAAAGAAAATTATGGACCAATATCACTGACGAACATAGATGCAAAAATCCTGAACAAAATACTAACAAACAGAATCCAACAGTACTTTCAAAGTATCATACACCATGATCAAGTGGGATTACCCCAGGGATGCAAGGATTCTTCAATATATGCCAGTCAATCAATGTGATACACCACATTAACAAATTAAGGAATAAAACCATATGATCATATCAATAGATGCAGAAAAAAGCTTTTGACAAAATTCAGCACCCATTTATGATTAAAAAAACTCTCCAGAAAATGGGCATAGAGGGAAACTACCTCAACATAATAAAGTCCATATATGACAAACCCACAGCAAGCATCACACTCAATGGTGAAAAACTGTAAGCATTTCCACTAAGATCAGGAAGAAGACAAGGATGTCCGCTCTTGCCACTCTTATTCAACATAGTTTTGGAAGTCCTAGCCATGGCAATCAGAGAAGAAAAAGAAATAAAAGCAATACAAATTGGAAAAGAAGAAGTAAAACTGTCACTGCTTGCCAGTGACATGACATTGTACATAGGTAATCCTAAAGATGCCACAAGGAAACTACTAGAATTAATCAATGAATTTGGTAAGGTTGCAGGATACAAAATTAATGCACAGAAATCTCTGGCATTCCTATACACCGACAAATAAAAAATCAGAAAGAGAAATTAAGGAAACAATCCCATTTACCATTGCAACAAAAAGAATAAAATATCTAGGAATAAACCTGCCTAAGGAGGCGGAAGACTTGTACTCAGAAAACTATAAAACATTGATGAAAGAAATCGAAGGTGACATAAACAGATGGAGGAATATACCATGTTCTTGGATTGGAAGAATCAATATTGTGCAAATGACTATACTACCCAAAGCAATTTACAGATTCAATGCAATCCCTATCAAACTACCAATGGCATTCTTCACAGAATTAGAACAATAAATTTTACAATTCATATGGAAACACAAAAGACCCCGAGTAGCCAAAGCAATCTTGAGAAAGAAAAATGGAGTTGCAGGAACCACAAACCTACGTAATTAAGACAGTATGGTACTGGCACAAAAACAGAAATGTAGATCAACAGTACAGGACAGAATGCCCGGAGATAAACCCACGCACACATGGTCACCTAATTTATGACAAGGAGGCAAGAACATACAATGGAGAAAGGACAGCCTCTTCAATAAGTGGTGCTGGGAAAACTGGACAGGTACACGTAAAAGACTGAAATTAAAACACTACCTAACACCATACACAAAAATAAACTCCAAATGGATTAAAGACCTAACTGTAAGTCCAGACAATATAAAACTCTTACAGGAAAACATAGGAAAAACACTCTTTGACATAAACCACAGCAAGATCTTTTTTGACCCACCTCCCTGAGTAAGAGAAATAAAAACAAAAATAAACAAATGGGACTTAATTAAACTTAAAAGTTTTTTCACAGCAAAGGAGACCATAAACAAGACAAAAAGACAACCCTCAGAATGGGAGAAAATATTTGCAAATGAAACAACAAAGGATTAATCTCAAAACACACAAACAGCTCATGGAGCTCAATAACAAAAAAACAAACAATCCAGTGATGGATTGGAAGACCTAAATAGATGGGTGGAAGACCTAAATAGATATTTCACTGAGGAAGACATACAGATGGCCAACAGTCGCATGCAAAGATGCTCAACATCACTAATTATTAGAGAAATGCAAATCAAAACTACAATGAGGTATCACCTCACACCAGTCAGAATGGCCATTATCAAAAAATCTAGAAACAATAAATGCTGGAAAGGGTGTGGTGAAAAGGGAGCCCTCCTGCACTGTTGGTGAGACTGTAAACTGATAGAACCACAGTGGAAAACAGTATGGAGGTTCCTTAAACAACAAAAAATAGAAGTACCATATGACCCAGCAATCCCACTACTGGTCATATATACCCTGAGAAAACCATAATTCAAAAAGGGACATGTACCACAATGTTCATCACAGCGCTATTTACAATAGCCAGGACATGGAACTAACCTAAATGTCCATCGACACATGAATGGATAAAGAAGATGTGGCACATATATAAAATGCAATATCACTCAGCCATGAAAAGAAACGAAATTGAGTTATTTGTAGTGAGGTGGATGGACCTAGAGTCTGTCATACAGAGTGAAGTAAGTCAGAAAGAGAAAAACAAATACTGTATTCTAATGTATATATATGGAATCTAAAAAAAAAATGGTACTGATGAACCTAGTTGCAGGGCAGGAATAAAGATATAGACATAGGGGCTTCCCTGGTGGCGCAGTGGTTGAGAATCCGCCTGCCGATGCAGGAGATACGGGTTCGTGCCCTGGTCCGGGAAGATCCCACATGTCGCGGAGCAACTAAGCCCGTGAGCCATGGCCGCTAGGCCTGCGCGTCCGGAGCCTGTGCTCCGCAACGGGAGAGGCCACAACAGTGAGAGGCCCGCATACCGCAAAAAAAAAAAAAAAAAAAAGATATAGACATAGAGAATGGACTTGAGGACATGGGGTGGGAGGGAGAAACTGGGGCAAAGTGAGAGTAACATCAACATATATACCCTACTGAATGTAAAATAGTTAGCTAGTGGGAAGCAGGAGTTAGCACAGGGAGATCAGCTCAGTGCTTTGTGACCACCTAGAGGGGTATGATAGGGAGGATGGGAGGGAGGCTCAAGAAGGAGGGGATATGGGGACATGTATATCCCTATGGCTGATTCACTTTGTTGTACAACAGAAACTAACACAGTATTGTGAAGCAATTATACTCCAATAAGTATCTATTAAAAAGAAAAACCTAAATGATGAAAATATTCCATTTTTAGGGAAGTAAGTATTTCTGTCTTGATATCCAGGTTTCTAGAGTATTAAATTAGGTACCAGGATGCTCAGGTAACATGGAAAAAGAGAAAAGACTCAAGTTTGGGTTTGCTTTTGTGTCATAATAAGAAATATAAGGGTAAGCTGGGACAAAGTGAGAGGGTGGCATGGACATATATACACTACCAAATGTAAAACCGATAGCTATTGGGAAGCAGCCGCATAGCACAGGGAGATCAGCTCAGTGCTTTGTGACCACCTAGAGGGGTGGGGTAGGGAGGGTGGGAGGGAGAGAGACACAAGAGGGAAGAGATATGGGGATATATGTATATGTATAGCTGATTCACTTTGTTATAAAGCAGAAACTAACACACCATTGTAAAGCAATTATACTCCAATAAAGATGTTAAAAAAAGATTTAAAAAAAAAGAAAGAAACAAATATATATTTGGTCTCTGTCCCTGGCTGCTGACACAGAGCTCAAAAACCCTTGGAATTTCCTGGGTGACAGGAGTGTCTTTTGTTCTAATGAAGCGATTTGTGGTAGGCTCCTGGCTAGCTTCAGGATTGGGGCTAGTCACCAAACAGATCAAGCCATAATTAGAGGCTTGGAACTTTCAGCCCTATGCCCAATCCTCTGGGGAGGGGAGAGAGATTGGAAATTGAGTTAATAATTGATCATGCCCACATGATGAAGACTCCATAAAAATCTCTATAACAATGGAATTCAGAAAGCTTCTGGGTTGGTGAACACATCCATGTGCCAGGAGGGTGGCCCACCTCAACTCCATGGGGACAGAAGTTCCTGTGCTAAGGACCCTTTTGGACCTCACCCGCTCTCTCTCTTTTTTTTCCCCAATTTATTTATTTATTTATTTATTATTTTTGGCTGCATTGGGTCTTCATTGCTGCGCACAGGCTTTCTCTAGTTGCGGTGAACAGGGGTTACCCTTCGTTGCAGTGGGCAGGCTTCACATTGCAGTGGCTTCTCTTGTTGCAGAACACAGGCTCTAGGTGCACGGGCTTCAGTGGTTGTGGCAAGCGGGCTCAGTAGTTGTGGCTCATGGGCTCTAGAGCGCAGGCTCAGTAGTTGTGGCACACAGGCTTAGTTGCTCCGCAGCATGTGGGATGTTCCTGGACCAGGGCTCAAACCCATGTTTCCTGCATTGGCAGGCCGATTCTTAACCACTGTACCACCAGGGAAGTCCCCATATCTCTCTCTTCATCTGGCTATTCATCTGTGTCCTTTATTATATTCTTTACAATAAACTGGTAAATGTTAAGTATTTCCCTGAGTTCTGTGAGCCATTATAATTATATTATTAATAGCACATTACCAAACCTTAGGAGGGGGTCATGGGAACCCTGATTTGTAGCCAAGTTGGACAGAAGACAGGGTAACCTGGGCACCCATTTCTTGCAATTGGTGTCTGAAGTGGAGACCAGTCTTGTGGGACTGAGCCCTTAACCTGTGGGATCTGTGCTAGCTCCAAGTAGTTAGTGTCAGACCTGAATTGTAGGATACTCATTTGGTGTCTGGAGAATTGAGGAACTGGTTGGTTGGAAACAACACATTGGTGTCAGAAATGTTGTGAGTAGAGAAAGTTTTCCTTTAGCTTTTTAATGTAATAATAGAATAATCAATTATATCATCTAATTCCCAGCTCAAAAGTGGAGAAAATAGAAAGTATTCTTAAACAATTCTTACTAACTGAGTAGTGGTAAAGGTGAAGGTTAGGTCCTAAAGACCTACTTAAAATATTTTCATTTGAATTTGTCTAAGGAGAAATTTAGCTATGGTACCAGACTCAAGGTGATCTCTTAACTAACTAACTAGTTATGATCTCATAAGTAGTGCTAGGAAACTCTGATTCTGTAAAACTGATGCCTGGGTGTGCTCTCAAGTTAAATAGGTAAACAGTAATGGATTATCAGAAGATCCAGACTGGCTATATAAAAAAATGACTCTGAATAGAAATTTCCACTCTATAGACAGGTAAAAAGGGAAGAAACAAGGGTCTCTCAATTCACCCTTTTCCACTGGATCCCAATCAGGAGAGGGAAGAAAAAGGCAGTTCTCCTTTCAGGGGTGGCTGTGGCTCACTGTGGGGACAAGGACACAGGTGGTAGTGGGGAATATTCATTGGTACAAGCTCTCCTGAAGGCTGCCATTTTGACACCAAGACCTGGCCCCACCCAACAGCCTATAGGTTCCAGTGCTGGGATGTCTCAGGCTAAACAACCAACAGGGTGGGAATGCAGTCCCACCCATCAGCAGACAGGATGCCTATGTCTTCCTGAACCCAGAGCCACATCTAAATACACCCCTTGAAATGGCCGTGCCCGCCAAAGAGACAAGACCCAGCTCCAACCACCACTGGGCGAGCACCAGTCCATCCCACCAGGAAGCCTGCACAAGCCTCTTAGACCGGCTTCACCCACCAGAGGGCAGACACCAAAAGCAACAGGAACTACAATCTTGCAACCTGTAGAACAGAGGCAGCAAACTCAGAAAGTCAGACAAAATGAGACAGCAGAGGAATATGTTCCAGACGAAGGAACAAGATAAAACCCCAGAAGAAAAACTAAGTGAAGTGGAGATAGGAAATCTACCTGAAAAAGAATTCAGAGTAATGACAGCAAAGATGATCCATGATATCAGAAAAAGAATGGAGGCACAGATGGAGAAGATACAAGAAATGTTTAACAAAGAGCTACAAGATATACTGAACAGAGTTGAACAACACAATAACTGAAATGAAAAATACACTAGAAGGAATCAATAGCAGAATAAATGAGGCAAAAGAACAGGTAAGTGAGTTGCAAGACAGAATGGTGGAAACACTGACATGGAACAGACTAAAGAAAAAAGAATGAAAAGAAATGAGGACAGTTTGAGAGACCAACATTAAACATACCAACATCAGCAGTATAGGGGCCCCAGAAGGAGAAGAGAGAGAGAGGGCCTGAGAAAATATTGTAAGAGATAATAGCTGAAAATTTCCCTAAGGTGGGAAAAGAAACACTCACTCAAGTCCAGGAAGCGCAGAGTCCAATACAGGATAAACCCAAGGAGGAACATGCTAAGACACAGTAATCAAACTGACCAAAAATTAAAGAAAAAGAGAAAATATTAAAAGCAACAAGGGAAAAGCAACAAATAACATACAACGGAATCCCCATAAGGTTATAAGTTGATTTTTCAGCAGAAACTCTGTAGGCCAGAAGGGAGTGGCATGATATATTTAAAGTGATGAAAAGGAAAAACCTACAACCAAGAATACTCTACCCAGCAAGGCTCTCATTCAGATTCAAGGAAGAAGTCAAAAGCTTTACAGACAAGCAAAAACTAAGAGAATTCAGCACTACCAAAACAGCTTTACAACAAATGCTAAAGGAACTTCTCTAGGTGGAAAAGAAAAAGCCACAACTAGAAATAAGAAAATTACAAATGGGAAAGCTCACCAGTAAATGCAAACATACAGTAAAGTTAGGAAATCATCCATAAACAAATATGATATCAAAGACAGCAATCATGAGGAGAGTACAAATGCAGGATATTGGAAATTTATTTGAAATCAAGAGACCAGCAACTTAGAACAATCTTTTATATACATAGACTGTTATATCAAAACCTCCTAGTAAGCTCAAACCAAAAATCTACAATAGATATACACACTAAAAAGAAGAGGAATCCAAACACAACACTAAAGATAGTCATCAAGTCACAAGAGAAGAAAACAATAGAGGAAGGGAAGGAGGAAGACCTACAAAAACAAATCCAAAACAGTTAACAAAATGGCAATAAGAACATACATATTGGTAATTACCTTAAATGTAAATGGATTAAATGCTCCAACCAAAAGATATAGACTGGCTGAATGGATACAAAAAACAAGACCCATATACATGTTGTCTACAAGAGGCCCACTTCAGATCCAGGGACACACAGAGACAGAAAGCAAGGGGGTAGAAAAAGGTATTCCATGCAAATGGAAAGCAAAAGAAAGCTGGAGTAGCAATTCTCATATCAGACAAAATAGACTTTAAAATAGACTGTTACAAGAGACAAAGAAGGACACTACATAATGATCAAGGGATCAATCCAAGAATATATAACAATTATAAATATATATGCACCCACCAAATGAGCCAAAAAAGGAGAAATTGACAGTAGCACAATAATAGTGAGGGATTGCAATACTCCACTTACATCAAAGAACAGATCATCCACACAGAAAATCAATAAGCTAACACAGGCCTTTAACGACACATTAGACCAGACGGACTTAAATTATATTAATAGAGCATTCCATCCGAAAGCAGCAGAATACACATTCTTTTCAACTGCACATGGAACATTCTCCAGGAAAGATCACATGCTGGGCCATAAAGCAAGCCTCAGTAAATTTAAGAAAACTGAAATCATATCAAGTATCTTTTCCAACCACAATGTTATGAGATTAGAAATCAACTAGAAGAAAAGAAAACTGTAGAAAACACAAACATGTAGAGGCTAAAAATATGCTACTAAACAATCAGTGGATCACTGAAGAAATCAAAGAGGAATAAAAAAAATACCTAGAGATAAATGAAAATGAAAGCATGACGATCCAAAACCTGTGCAACAGAGCCAGCCCTTCTCTGGCTGGAAGCAGCATTTCTCTAGGCGCCAAGGTGACAGTGGTGTTGTGCAGGGAATGGGGGGCGAGGCACCATGGGTCAGCAGGCAAGGCATGAGGTTCACAGTGCTGGGCTGGAGGTCAAAGATGCATTCCAAGACAATTCTAAAAATATGTCACCAGCTCCAACCTTATAGTTGACCTAGCCATGGAAAACCTCATTGGAACCTCACGAGATCAGACCACACTGGCACTCTTAAAAACCCTTCCCATCAAAAAGTATCAGGAATGAAAATCAGGAATGATATATACCTACGACTTCAAGAAAGTTCCTGTATCAACTAAGAGTTTAGCAGATCAGCTAGTTTCTTTGATCATCAAGCAGACGTAGTCAACCCACTAACACAAAAGAGGAAAACGTCTCTATATCAGTGTTTTTCACATTATGCATGTGACCCATTTAGTAGGTCATGAAATCAATTTTGTGAGTCACAACGAATATTTTTAAAAACAAGATAAAATATAAAATATCAGTGCTTTGCATGAATCCTTTACCAGAATTTTACACCTTGCAAGGAATACTAAGGTCAGTTTCAATATGTGGAAAGATATTTGATGGAGGAGATATGAGGAATAGAATGTACATTGATTGCCTAAGAAATGGTTTTTCAATCATTTGTCTGCTGATGTCTTATTTGGTTTTCATAATAACAAGGTTGATGTGCAGTCTAGTTGATATATTACCATGACTTGCAACTGGATATGAAGTCTAAGATGTTCCACTGAGATTCAGCTGCAAACTGCATTTTTTGGAAAGATGTTATCTAGGCTATAAAATATATATATATACACACACACACACACACACACACACACACACACACACACACGTGAATGGCAATTATAGTTAGTGGCAAATATTATAATTGTCTCTTTTCAAAACTGCTTTTAAATGGATCATTTCTTTTTTAAAAGAAAGAGGAATATGAAGTGAAATATGCAGAAACATGTTCAAGTTCTACTGCTGGATCTCGAAGTATGAATAGTGACAATATTGAGAAAAACGTTGACTCTAATATGCAAACATCAACTTCGTTTGAGCCACATTTCAAAAAGAAAAAAGTAACTGCAAGACGTTATAATGAAGATTATTTAAAATATGGTTTTATCAAATGTGAAAAACCCTTTGAAAATGACAGACCTCAGTGTGTTATTTGTAATAATATTCTTGCAAATGAAAGCTTAAAACCTTCAAAATTAAAAAGGTACTTAGAAACACAGCACGCTGAACTTATTGATAAGCCTCTTGAATATACTTTCAAAGAAAGAAAACAGATGTAAAGTCATCAACACAATTTCTTAGTTGCTCTACTACTGTTAATGAGAAAACGTTATTGTCATCATATTTAGTTGCATATCGTGTGGCAAAAAAGAACATGGCTTACACAGCTGCTGAAAAATTTATTCTTCCAGCATGTTTGCATATGGTGCATATAATTTTTTATGATAAATCTGCTGATAAATTAAAAACTATTCCTACTGATAACACAGTATCTCTTCAAATCTGTATGGTTGCCGAACATTTAGAGGCAATGCTTATTACTCAGTTACAGCTGGCAATAGACTTTGCAATCCAGCTTGATGAAATCACAGATACTGGAAGCTGCACAGCACTTTTTGTCTATGTCAGATATGGGTGGCAAGGCGATTTTATGGAGGATTTTTTGTGTTGTTTAAACTTAACCTCACACCTAAGTGGATTAGATATTTTCACAGAATTAGAAAGGTGCATTGTTGGTCAGTATAAATTAAACTGGAAAAACTGCAAAGGAATTACAAGTGATGGAACAGCAAACATAATTGGAAAACAGAGCAGAGTAATTAAAAAATTGCTACAAGTTACTAGTGCTGCGTGGAATCATTGTTTTATACATTGTGAAGCGTTAGCATCCAGAGAGATTCCACAGAAGCTCGTGGAAGTATTGAAAAATGCAGTGAAAGTTGTTAACTTTATTAAAGGAAGCTCACTAAATAGCCAAATTCTTGAAAACATTTTATTCAGAGATTGGAGCTAATTATACCCACTTACTGTATCATACCAAAGTTCGTTGGTTGTCTCAAGGGAAAATACTAAGCAGCGTTTATGAACTCAGGAATTAGATCCACGTTTTTCGCATTGAAAAGAAATTTCATTTGGCAACGATTTCTGAGGATATTTTGGTAACAAAACTGCCATATTTAACTGATATTTTTGGAATCCTTAATGAACTACGTTTAAAGCTACAGGGGAAAAACAGTGATATATTCCAACATGCCGAAAGTATCCAAGGATTCCAGAAGGCATTATTGTTGTGGCAAGTGAGGCTTAAAAGCAACCATCCTAGCTACTACATGTTTCCAAGGTTTTTGCAGCACATTGAAGAGAATGTTGTTAATGAAAATATTTTGGAAGAAATAAAACTAGAGATATTGTTGCATCTCACGCCCCTATGTCAAACTTTTAACCATTTATTCCCAGAAGAGAAATTTGAAACATTAAGACAGAATTGTTGCATAAAAGATCCGTTTGCTTTTCGAAACCCAGAATCAATAATTGAGTTAAACTTGGTGCCTGAAGAAGAAAATGAATTATTGCAGCTCAGTTCTTCATATACATTGAAGAATGATTATGAAACACTAAGTTTATCAGCATTTTGGATTAAGATAAAGGAAGACTTTCCTTTGGTAAGTCGAAAGAGTATCCTGCTATTATTATCATTCACAACAACTAGTTTGTGTGAACTAGGATTTTCAGTCTTAATCCAGTTAAAAATAAAGGAAAGGAATGGATTAAATCGTGCAGCAGATATGCTAGTAGCATTATCCTCCTGTGTTCCAGACTGGAATGAACTTATGAACAGGCCAGCATGCCTACCATGTTAAATAAATCTTTTTTTAAAAATTGGAGTATAGTTGCTTTACAATGTTGTGTAAATAAATCTTAACCTGGGTTTTTTTCTTTTGCAAAAAAAAAACCAAACAAACCTACGTGACACATCAAAAGCAGTTCTAAGATGGAAGTTTATAGCAATACGATCTTACCTCAGTAAACAAGAAATATCTCAAATAAACAACCTAACTTACACCTAAAGCAACTAGAGAAAGAAGAACAAAGAAAACCCGAAGTTAGTAGAAGGAAAAAAATCCTAAAGAGCAGAGCAGAAATAAATGAAATAGAGATGAAGAAAACAATACAAAAGATCAATGAAACTGAAAGCTGGTTCTTTGAAAAGATAAACAAAATTGATAAACCTTTAACCAGACTCATTAAGAAAAAAAGGGAGAGGGCTCAGGTCTATAAAATTAGACATGAGAAAGGAGAAGTTACAATGGACAACACAGAAATACAAAGGATTTTAAGAGACTACTACAAGCAACTATATGCCAATAAAATAGACAACCTAGAAGAAATGAACAAATTCTTAGAAAGGTACAATCTCCCAAGACTGAACAGGAAGGTACAGAAAATATGAACAGACCAATCACAAGTACTGAAATTAAAACTGTGATTTAAATACTCCCAACAAACAAAAGTCCAGGACCAGATGGTCTCACAGGCAAATTCTATGAAACATTTAGAGAACAGTTAACTACTATCCTTCTGAAACTATTTTTTTTAATTGCAGAGGAAGGAACACTCCCAAACTCATCCTATGAGGCCACCATCACCCTGATACCAAAACCATACAAAGATACCACAAAAAAAGAAAATCGTAGACCAGTATCACTGATGAACATAGATGTAAAAATCGTCAACAAAGTACTAGCAATCCGAATCCAACAATACAATAAAAGGATCACACACCATGATCAAGTGGGATTTATCCCAAGGATGCAAGGATTTTTCAGTATTCTCTAATCAATCAATGTGATACACCATATTAACAAGTTGAAGAATAAAAAACATATGATCATCTCAACAGATGCAGGAAAAGCTTTTGACAAAATTCAACATCGATTTATGATAAAAAAAAAACTCTCCAGGGCTTCCCTGGTGGTGAAGTGGTTGAGAGTCCACCTGCCAATGCAGGAGACACGGGCTTGTGCCCCAGTCCAGGAAGATCCCACATGTCGTGGAGTGGCTGGGCCCGTGAGCCATGGCTGCTGAGCCTGCGCATCTGGAGCCTGTGCTCCGCAACGGGAGAGGCCACAACAGTGAGAGGCCCACATACCGCAAAAACAAAAACAAAAACAAACAACTCTCCAGAAAGTGGGCATAGAGGGAGTATAACTCAACATAACAAAGTCCATATGTGACAAACCCAAAGCTAACATCATACGCAACAGTGAAAAGCTGAAAGCATTTCCTCTAAGATCAGGAACAAGACAAGGATGTCCACTCTCGCCACTTTTATTCAACATAGTTTTGGAAGTCCTAGTCATGGCAATCAGAGAAGGAAAAGAAAGAAAAGGAATCCAAATTAGAAAAGAAGAAGTAAAACTGTCACTATTTGCAGATTACATGATACTATCCATAGAAAATCCTAAAGATGCTACAAGAAAACTACTAGAGCTCACCAATGAATTCAATAAAGTTGCAGGATACAAAATTAATACACAGAAATCTGTTGCATTTCTATACATTAACAGTGAAAGGTCAGAAAGATAAATTAAGGAAACAATCCCATTTACCATCGAATCAAAAAGAATAAAATACCTAGGAATAAACCTAACTAAGGAGGCAAAATACCTGTCTATGAAAAGTATAAGATGCTGATGAAAGAAATCGAAGATGACACAGATGAAAAGATATACCATGCTCCTGGACTGGAGGAATCAATATTGTGAAAATGACTATACTACCCAAAGCAATCTACATATTCAATGCAATCCCTATCAAATTACCAGTGGCATGTTTTGCAGATCTAGAACAAAAAAATCTTAAAATTTGTATGGAAACACAAAAGACCCTGAGGAGCCAAAGCAATCTTGAGAAACAAAAACGGAGCTGGAGGAATCAGGTTCCCTGACTTCAGACTATACTATAAAGCTACACTAACCAAAATAGTATGATACTGGCACAAAGACAGACTCACGGATCATTGGAACAGAATAGAAAGCCCGGAAATAAACCCACACACCTATGGTCAATTAATCTATGACAAAGGAGGCAAGAATATACAATGAAGGAAAGACAGTCTCTTCAATAAGTGGTGCTGGGAAAACTGGACAGCTACTGTAAGGGAATGAAATTAGAACATTTTCTAACACCATACACAAAAATAAACTCAAAATGGTTTAAAGACCTAAAGGTAAGACCAGATACTATAAAACTCCTAGAGGAAAACATAGGCAGAACACTCTTTGACATAAATTGCAGCAAAATCTTTTTCAATCCGTCTCCTAGAGTAATAGAAATAAAAACAAAAATAAACAAATGGGGCCTAATTAAACTTAAAATCCTTTCCACAGCAAAGGAAATCATAAAACGAAAAGAGAACACAAAGAATGGGAGAAAATATTTGCAAATGAAGTGACTGACAAGAGATTAACCTCCAAAAGATGTATGCATCCCTATGTTCACTGCAGCACTATTTACAGTAGCCAAGACATGGAAGCAACCTAAATGTCCATTGACAGAGGAAAGGATAAAGAAGATGTGGTACATTATATACAATGGAATATTACTCAGCCATAAAAAATAATGAAATATGCCATTTGCAGCAACATGGATGGACCTAGAGATTAACATACTAAGTGAAATAAGCCAGACAAAGACAATATCATATGATATCAGTTATATGTGGAATGTAAAAAAAGAATGATACAAATGAACTTATTTGCAAAACGGAAACAGACTCAGAGACTTAGAAAATGAACTTATTATAACCAAAGGGGAAAGATGGGGGGAGAGAAAAATTAGGAGGTTGGGATTAACATATACACACTACTATATATAAAGGGAACTCTACTCAATACTCCGTAATAACCTATATAGGAAAAATTTTTTAATTGGGATATAGTTATCTTACAATGTTGTCTTAGTTTCTGCTGCACAGAGAAGTGAATCAGCTATATGTATACATATATCCCTGCCCACTTGGACCTCCCTCTCACTCACCCCTATCCCACCCATCTAGGTCTCCACAAGGCACCAAGCTGAGCTCCCTGGGTTATAGAGCAGATTCCCACTAGCTATCTATTTTACACATGGTAGTGTACATATGTCAATCCCAATCTCCCAACTCATCCCACCCCCCATTCCCCCCTGCCATGTCCACACATCCACCCTCTACATCTGTCTCTATTCCTGCCCTGCAAATAGGTTCATCTGTACCATTTTTCTGGATTCCACATATATGCATTAATATATGATATTTGCTTTTCTCTTTCTGACTTACTTCACTCTGTATTACAGACAGGAAAAGAATTTGAAAAAGAATAGATATGTGTATATGTATAACTGAATCACTTTGCTGTATACCTGAAACTAACACAACATTGTAAATCACTTATACTCCAATATAAAATTAAAATTTTAAAAAAAGAAAAGAAAATGGCTCTGCCTGTTTACCTACGACTGGTGAAAAACTATACTTAAGCCAGACTTGGAAAGTTTCAGGCTTCAGTGCTATTCAGTTTAAAAAGAGACTCCAGAGACAAGAGAGGTCTCACTGGGTGGTGAGAACTTTAACTCTTAAAAGAGGTGTTGAGGGAGTTCCCTGGTGTCCTAGTGGTTAGGATTCCTGGCTTTCACTGCTGTGGCCCGGATTCAATCCCTGGTCAGGGAACTGAGATCCCGCAAGCCATGTGGCACTGCAGCTCTGGTCTGATATTCACCAAGGTTTCCTAATCTCTGATTCAGTGTACTTTCTACTATTTCTTTTCTAATGGATTGTACAGCTGGAGCATATTTTATCTTCTCATCGGCTCTCTTGGGCCTGTGAGCTTTTGGTAAATGATTGATTTCTTCTGTTGCAGTTCAGTGAAGTGGCATAAGGGTGCTGTGGCTGTATTGAGCTAATTCTCTCTGACCAGCTCTGGCTTTCCTATAACTAGCCAAAAATCTAGAACAGAACATCTAAGCAATTTCTGACCAATTTTGGGAGAAGGAGGCACTCATGCCTTGACAGATCATCACAGTCAACCTATCTTGTCAAGAGAAGTTTCTGCCTTATCAAACATATCTCTCCATAGGAAAGTATCAAAAATGAGGTTCTGAAACCTTGCCAAACGGAGAGATAAACTGAATCCACTTTCAGGACTAGGAAAAAGCAACTCTTGGTATAGGATACAAGACTAACATACAGAAATGGGTTGCATTTCTTTACACTAACAATGAAGTATCGGGAATTCCCTGGCAGTCCAGTGGTTAGGACTCTGCACTTTCACTCCTGAGGGCCTGGGTTCAATCCCTGGTTGGGGAACTAAGATGCTACAAGCAACATGTGGACATAAATAAATAAATAAAGTGTTCATCTGTTTAAAAAAAAAAAAAAAGCAATGAAGTATCAGAAAGAGAAAGTAAGAAAACAATCCCGTTTAAAGTCACATCAAAAAAATAAAATAAAATACCTAGGAATAAACCTGACCAAGGAGATGAAAGACCTATATACTGAGAATTATAAAACACTGATAAAGGAAATTGAAGATGATTCACAGAAATAGAAAGATATCCCATGTGCTTCAATTGGAAGAACTAATATTGTTAAAATGGCCATACTACCCAAAGCAATCTACAGATTTAATGCAATCCCTATCAAATTACCCATGACATTTTTTACAGAACTACAACAAATAATCCTAAAGTTTCTATAGAACCACAGGAGACCCAGAATTGCCAAAGTAATCCTGGGGAAAAAGAACAAAGCTGGAGGCATAACTCTTCCAGACTTCAGAAAATGCTACAAAGCTATAGTAAACAAACAGTGTGGTGGTACTGGCACAAAAAGAGACGTATGGATCAATGGAACATAATAGAGAGCCCAGAAATAAACCAACACACCTACAGTCAATTAATCTTCAACAAAGAAGGCAAGAATATACAATGGAATGTATAATTCAGCCAGTGGTGTTGGGAAAGCTAGACAGCCACATGTAAATCAGTGAAGTTAGAATACTCCCTTACCCCACACAAAAATAAACTCAAAATGTCTTAAAGACTGAAATATCAGATATGACACCATAAAATTCCTAGAAACGAACACAGGCAAAACATTCTCTGACATAAATCATAACAATGTTTTCTTAAGTCAGTCTCCCAAGGCCACAAAAATAAAAACAAAAAATAAACAAATGGGACCTAATCAAACTTAAAAGCTTTTGCACAGCAAAGGAAACCATAAACATAATGAAAATACAGCCCACGGAATGGTAGAAAATATTTGCAAATGATGCAACTGACAAGGGATTAATCCAAAATATACAAACAGCTCATACAACTCAATAGCAAAATACCAAACAACTCATTCAAAAAATGGGCAGAAGACCTAAATAGACATTTCCCAGAAGAAGACACACAGATGGCCAACAGGCACATGGAAATGTGCTCAACACTGCTAATTATTAGAGAAATGCAAATCAAAACTACAATGAGGTACCACCTCACACAGATCAGAATGGCCATCATTAAAAAGTCAACAAATAACAAATACTGGAGAGAGTATGGAGAAAAGTGAACCCTCCTACACTGTTGGTGGGAATATACATTGGTGCAGCCACTATGGAAAACAGTATGGTGGTTCCTTAAAAAACTAAAAACAGAGTTGCCATATCATCCAGCAATCCCACTCCTGGGCATATATCTGGACAAAACTCTAATTCAAAAATATACATGCACCCAAATGTTCACAGCAATACTATTTACAATAGTCAGGACATGGAAGCAACCTAAATGTCCATTGACAGATGAATGGATAAAGAAGATGTGGTATATATACACAATGCAATACTAGTCAGTCATAAAAAAGAATAAAATAATGCCATCGGCAGCAACATGGATAGGTGTAGAGATTATCTTACTAAATGAAGTAAGTCAGAAGGAGAAAAACAAATACCATATGATATCACATTTGTGTGGAATCTAAAATGACACAAATGAACTTATTTATGGAAGAGAAATAGACTCACACACATAGAAAACAAACTTATGGCTACCAAAGGGGAAAGGGGGTGGGGGAGGGATAAATTAGGAGTTTGGGAATAGCAGATACAAACTACTGTATACAAAATAGATAAACAACAAGGTCCTACTATATAGCACAGGGAAGTATATTCAATATACTGTAATAAACCATAATGGAAAGAATACAAAAAAGAATAGGTATATACATGTATAGCTGAATCACTTTGTTGTACAGCAGAAATTAACATAACACTGTCAAACAACTATACTTCAATTTTTAAAAAAGAGAACATTGGACAACAACAACAAAAAAGAAAAAAGCCACGTTAAATAGTATTTTTTTTCCCTCCAAACTGGCAGAATTTATCACGAGGAAATGCAACGGGGAATATTAAAAGTTTTACTTTAATCTGGAAGAATTTGGACATTTTTTTCTTTCCTAAAGAATAATTTAGACATTTACTAAGAATTATTTATATAATATATTCTCCTGAGTCTGCCAAGTTAACCCTGAATATCAAAAGGCTGAAGTTTTTTTAGCATAATCTCAGTCCCTGAGCTTTATTTATGACATCTGTGCCAAGCACCTGTGATTTAAAAAACACTTGATATTACAATAATAACAATGAATCCTGGCCTAATGATCATCACACAGGTGGTTAAAAAATACACTTTATGAACTTCACAAAAACAAACTGGGACTTCCACTTCTGGCCAAGATGGAGTGACAAGAACTGGATTTACCTTTCTGACAAACAAAAAAACCCTGATAAAACATTTAAAACAATGGTTTTCAAGACACTAGATATCAGATAACAGAGGACAGTGATCTCTGAAACATGGGAAACATAACATGAACCATACAATCTCCTCAGCTTACCTCCTAGAGAGAATTTCCATGCTGCAGTATAGGAAGAGGAAACTGAGGCAGAACATGGCAGACTCTGAGTTGAGGAGACAGACCAGAAAATTCAGGGAGACCAAGGCAGCTAGAGTTCATAGAACAGAGTGCCAGAGAGGAAAGAGGTGCTCAGAGAACCCTAGAGATTTGCAGAGGGTCCTCCTGGAGTATTCAACCAACTACTGACTGGTGCACTTGCATAAGGAAACTACCCAAAGCTGGGGAAAGAACCATCTAAAAGAAATAGAGAGAATGGTATCTAGAGATCACATAAGGCTAAGAATAGTGCCTGTTTGGCCGTGTGCTCTGCAGTCCCATGGATCTGTCTCTTGCTTCAACAGTGTTTGGACAGAACAGACCCAGGGATGTCCCTTGCACCAGACTATGACCACCCTCCAACTTTTTTCCAGTTGCAACCTTCAGAATCAGCCACTCAGCTATCCTCAGAACCAGCCAACACCATTTTTTGAGCTTAACTCTTTATTACTGATCAACGATGAGCTCCCAGATTCATCAGAATTTTTCCACTGAGGTGGAGGCCACTGTCAACCACCTGGTCAGCATGCATCTGCAGGCCTCCTATACCCTCCCCTCTCTGGGCTTCTATTTCAGCTGCGATGATGTACCTTTGGAGGGTATGGGCCATTTTTTCTGAGAATTGGCCGAGGAAAAGCAAGAGGGTGCCAAGTGTCTCTTGAAAATGCAAAACAAGTGCAGCAGCTGCACCCTCTTCCAGGAAGTATAGAAGCCATCTCAAGATGAGTGGGGTAAAACCCAGGATGCTATGGAAGCCACCATTCTCATAGAGAAGAACCTGAGCCAGGCCCTTCTGGATCTGCATGATCTGGGTTCTGCCCACACAGACCCCCACCTCTGTGACTTCCTGGAGAGCCACTTCCTAGACAAGGAGTTGAAACTCATCAAGAAGATGGGTGACCACCTAGCCAACCTCCACAGGCTGGCTGATCCCCAGCTGGGCTGGGTGAGTATCTCTTTGAAAGGTTCACCCTCAAGCATGACTAGGAGCCTCCAGGGTCCAGCTGATTTTGAGGAGCCCCTCTGGTGTCAGGGCTTCTGCCTGAAGTCCCTCTCTGCACCCACTAGGCAGCTTTTAACCACCCCGGAGCCCTCTCCCATGCCTTGGACCAAATGGAAATAATAAAGCTTTTTGCAGAAAAAAAAAAGAATAGTGCCTGTTTCCACAACCAAGATTCAAAAAATTTAACAGAGCACAGGGCAGAGTATTCAGGAAGGTCTTGCCTCAATAGTGAGAAATAATTAGGCTGAGACTAAGCATTGCTCCAGACCTATGTAAAAAAATCATAAAAGCAAGACCTGAAAGATTCAAACTATTTCAAAGTAACTCAACTGCATCAAAGAAAAAATTCAAGAATTGTTATAGAAACAGAGAAATATCTCATACCCAAAAACATAAAATTCACAATTTCTGGCATCCAATAGAAGATTGGATGCAAAGAGGGAGGAAAACATGACCCATACTAAGGAGAATAATCGATCAACTGAAACTGAAACAGATGTTAGAATTAGCAGTGAAAGATAATAAAATAATTATTATAACTGTATTGTATATTTTTAATAAGTTGAGACATGGAAAATATCTCTAGAAGAACTAAACTGAACTGTTAGATATAAAAACTAAAATGGATGAGATTTTTTAAATACACAGATTAGACACTGCAGAAGAAAAGATTAGTGAACTTGAAGGCATAGCAATAGAAAATATCCAAAATGAAAAACAGAGAAAAAAGAATCCAAAAACTGAACAAAAAAAGCATCAGTGAACTGTGGGAAAGTTTCAGGAAGCCCAAAATACAGATAATAGGAGGCCTGAAAGGAGTGGAAGTGGTGCAAAAGAGTGGAACAGAAAAACTATTTGAAGAAATAATGGACAAATAATTTCCAAATTTGATGGTGATGATAAACTCATAGATACAAAAGCTTAATTAATTCCAAAACAAAAAATATGAAGAAAATAACATCAAGGCACATCATAATCAAATTGTTCATTTTTAAGAGAAAAATCTTAAAAACAGCCAGTTTTTTTAAAAAGGTATGTACACAGGAACAAAGATATGGATAATACCAGATATGCTGAGGGAAACAATGCAAGCAAAAAGATGTGGAGCAAATTTTGTGATTTAAATTTTATCAATCTAGAATTATATACTCAGCAAATATACCCTCAAAAACAAAGGTGAAATAAAGACATTTTCAAACATCCAAAAGCAGATCCACAGTACAAGAAATGTTAAATAATGTGCTTCAGGCAGAGGAAAAATGACACCAGATGGCAATCTGGATTTACACAAAAGAATGAAAAACACCAGAAGGGTTAGTATAAAAGATTTTTTCTTATTATTTAATCTCTTAATAACAATTAACAGTTTGAGCAAAAAAAAAATAACAATGTACTGTGCGCTTTCTGATATATATAAAAGAAAAATGCATGACAACAATAGTGTAAAGTCCAGAAGGGGAGAAATGGCAGAATTCTGTTGTAAGATTCTCAACCTTCACATGTATGTGAAGAAATACGATATCACTTGAAGTCAAACTGTGATAAGTTAAAATGTATACTATGAACCATGCAACATAACCTCTAAAGTAACACAACAAAGAGTTTTAGCTAATAAACCAACAGAGGAGATAAAAGGTAATAATAAAATATAGTATATAAATGCAAATGAGGGCAGATAAAAGGAAACAGGAACAAAGAACAGACAGAACAAATAGAAAACAAATAGCAGAATGATAGATTCAAATGCCACAATACAATCAAATTAAATGTAACTGGTCTAAACACCACAATTAAAAGACAGCATTGAGAATTCCCTGGCAGTCCAGTGGATAGGACTCCATGCTTTTAATGCCAGGTTCAATTTCTGGTCAGGGAGCTAAGATGCTGCAAGCTGTGTGGCACAGCCAAAAATACAAGACAGCATTGTCAGACTGGATAAGACAGTAAGACCTAAATATATGCTACCTACAAGAAATGTACTTCATTTTATTTTAAAAGAAATTATTAATCTCTTGTTTTATTATTATTATTATTATTTTTTGGCCATGCAGTATATGGGATCTTAGTTCCCTGACGAAGGATCAAGCCATGCCCCCTGCAGTGGAAGCACAGAGTCTTAACCACTGGATCACTAGGGAAGTACCAAGAAATGCACTTTAAATATAAATACACAATTAAGTTAAAATAAAAGTAAGTACAAAGATAAAGCATGCCAACAATAATCAAAAGAAAGTTGAAATGGTTATATAAATATCAGGAAAAATAGATTTTAGAGCAAAGAATATTATCAAGGACAAACAAGGTCATTTCATAATAGTAACTGGTTCACTTAATGAAGAGGACATAAAAATCCTAAATTTTTATGCCCCTTATAATATAATTTCAAAATACATGAAGTAAAAACTAATAGAACTACAAGGAGAAATAGAAAAATCCACAATTATTGTCAGAGGTATCAATATCTCTCACTTATTAGTGAATACAATAAGTAGACAGAAAATTGGCAAGAATTTAGTAGACTTGAACAACACTATCAACGAATTTGACATGATCAACATTTAGAACACATTTTTTTCAATTGCATACAGAACACTTGTCAAGATGGATCATATTCTGGGTCATAAAATAAGTCTTAATAATTTCAAAAGCATACAAAGTATGTTTTCTGGAAATAAATCACATTATTGTTGTGTAAGTATCTGATATTAAGCTTTTTGACTGCCAAGGAAGGCATTCATTACAAAAGACTTGTAATAAATATGTTTCAAACAAAGCTACTTGTAAGCTGCATTCAGTACAGTGTTATTCTAGTAAATTGAAGTGATATCCATTCAGTGTCACTTGTAATAAAGATGTTACTACAGAGCTACTTGAAAGGTGCGTTCAGCACAGTGTTCATGCAGTGAATGTAAAGGATATACGTTCCATTAATGCATTTAGTGAGGTGGTTAAGAAGACTTGTAATAAAGATGTTTCTAACAGAGCTTACTTACTGAGTTCAGCACAATGTTACTACAATGATTAGAAGCAATACCCAATCTGTAATGCATGTAGTAAAATGTTTAAGAAAACTATAATAAACAGGTTTCTAACAGGAAAAATAAAGACATCTATCTCAAACATAATGCCAGCTGTAAGACACAGCTACTAGAAAAACAACCAGATAAGGATTTAGGCTATCCCCACTCACAAAGGTCTCTCTTTCAGAAAGTCCTGAGTAACCTAGATTAACTGAATACTGAGTGATCCACTTCTCCCTTCCCTTACCCTAATTCCTACTCTTAGGCTGTAAATTAGCCAATAAAGAGTAAACCTTCAAAACCCTAGATACTCTAACCTCAAACACTAGCAAAAGTAGAGCCCAAAGTCCATGCTTTCTCTCTACCCATAACCTCACTGTGTGGCTCTCAGGCATCTCTGCACACAGAACGTTCTCCAGGATAGATCACAGGCTAGGCCACAAAACAAGTCTAAACAAATTTAAGAGTACAGAAATTAGGACTTCCCTGGTGGTCCAGGGTTAAGAATCTGCCTTCCAATGCAGGGGATGTAGGTTCGATCCCTGGTCAGGGAACTAAGATTGAAAATGCCATGGGGCAACTAAGCCCACGTGCCACAACTACTGAGCCTGTGTGCTCTGGAGCCCATGAGCCACAACTAGAGAGAGAAGCCCATGTGCCACAACTAGAGAAGCCTGGGCACCTCAACAAAGAGCCTGTGTGCTGCAACGAAAGATCCCACATGCTGCAACAAAGATCCCATGTGCCACAATTAAGACCCGACACAGCCAAATTAAATAAATAAATATTAAAAAGAAAAAAGAAATTATATCAAGCAGTTTTTCTGAACAGAATGATACAGAACTGGAAATCAATTATAGGAATAAAAACGGGAAAAACACAAACACGTGGAGACTGAATAACATGCTACAAAAAAACAACTGGGTCAATGAAGAAATCAAGAAAGAAAGAAAATACCTCAAGACAAATGAAAATAAAAACACAAATTCCAAAATCTACAAAAGGCAAAAAAGTAGTTCTAAGAGGGAAATTTATATTGATATGGGCCTACCTCAAGAAAGAAGAAAAATCTCAAATAAATAACCTAAACTACCATCTAATGGCATTAGAAAATTAAGAACAAACAAAACCCAAAGTCAGCAGAAGGAAGGAAATAATAAAGATCAAAGAGGATATAATAAATGAGAGAGCAAAAAGAAAAAATAGAGAACATCAATGCAACCAAGAGCTGTTTTTTTTGAAAGGATAAACAAAACTGATAGGCCTATAACCAGGCTCATTAATGAAGAGAGAGAGAGGACCCCTATAAGCAAAATAAGAAATGAAAGAGGAGAAATTACAACACATATCACAGAAACCTTAAAAAAATAATTAAATACTACAAACAGTTATATGCCAACACATTGGACAATTGAGAAGAAATGGATAAATTCCTAGAAACATACAATCTTCCAAGACTGAATCAAGAAGAAATGGATTACCTAAATAGATTGATCAATAGTAGTGAAATTGAATCAGTAATCCAAAAACTCCCAGCAAAAGAAAGTCCAGGAACAAATGGATTCACAAGAGAATTCTACCAAATATATAAAGAAGACATACCTATCATTTTCAAACTATTGCAAAAAATTGAAGGGAACACTCCCAAATTAATTCTATGAGGCCACCATTACCCTGATACCAAAACTAGACAAACTACAAAAAAGGTAAATTATGGGCTAATATCTCTTATGAATATAGATTCAAAAATCCTAAACAAAATATTAGCAAACCAAATTCAACAATACAGAAAAAGGATCATATACCATGATCAAGTGGAATTTATTCCTGAATGCAAGAATGGTTTAAAATCCACAAATCAGTCAATGTGGTACACCACATTAACAAACAGAAGAATAAAAATCATATGATGATCTCAATAGATGCAGAAAAAGCGTCTGACAAAATTCAACATCTATTTATGATAAAAACTCTCCACAAATTGGGTATAGAGAGAACATACCTCAATATACTAAGTCCATATATGACAAGCCCATAGCTAACGTTATACTCAACAGTGAAAAGCTGAAAGTGTGTCCTTGAAGATCAAGAACAAGACTAGGATGCCCACTCTCACCACTTTTATTCAACATAGTATTAGAAGTCCTAGCCACAACAATCAGACAAGAAAAAGAAATAAAAGGCTTCCAAATTAGAAGGGAAGAAGTAAAACTGTCACTATTTGAAGATGACATGATACTACATATACAAAACCCTAAAGTCTCCACCAGAAAACTGTTAGAACTCATCAATGAATTCAGTAAAGTTGAAGGACACAAGATTTATATACAGAAATCTGTTGTTTTCTATACACTAATAAAGAACTATCAGAAAGAGAAAGCAAAAAAACCCAATTCCATTCAAAATAGCATCAAAAAGAATAAAATACCTAGAAATAAACTTAAATAAGAAGGTAAAAAACCTATATTCTTAAAACTATAAAACGTTGATGAAGGAAATTTTAGATGATACAAAGAAATGGAAAGACACACCATGTTCATGGATTGGAAGAGTTAATATTGTTAAAATGTCCATAGTATCCAAAGCAGTCTACAGATTCAATGCAATCCCTATCAAGATATTCATGACATTTTTCACAGAATGAGAACAAACAATCCTAAAATTTATATGGAACCACACAAGACCCTGAATAGCTGAAGCAAATTTGAGAGAAAATAACAAAGCTGGAGGTATCACATTCCCTGACCTCAGACTATACTACAAAGCTACAATCATCAAAACAGTACGGTACTGGCACAAAAACAGGCACATAGATCAATGGAACAGAATAGTGAGCCCAGAAATTAACCTACACATTTATGGTCAATTAATCTGTCAAAAGAGGCAAAAACATACAATGGGAAAAGACACTCTTCAATAAGTGGTGCTGAGAAAACTGGACAGTTATGTGTAAAAGAATGATATTAGAACATCTCATCACACCGTATACAAAAATAAACTCAAAATGGATCAAAGACCTAAGTGTAAGACAAGAAACCATAAAACTCTTAGAAGAAAACATACACAGAACACTCTTTGACACAGCAACATTTTGGGGGATCAGTCTCCTCATGCAAAGGAAACAAAGGCAAAATAAACAAATGAGACTTAATTAAACTTGAAAGCTTCTGCATAACAAAGAAAACCACTGATAAAATGAAAAGACAACGTATGGAATAGGAGAAAATATTTGCAAATGATATGTCTGATAAGGAGTTAATATCCAAAATATATAAACAGCTCAAATAACTCAATATCCAAAAACCAAACAACCAAATTTAAAAATGGGCAGAAGACCTGAATAGACATTTTTCCAAAGAAGACATACAGATGGCCAACAGGCACACACACAAAAATCAACACTGCTAATTATCAGGATAATGCAAATAAAAACCACAGTGAGATACTGCCTCACACCTATCAGAATGACTGTCACCAAAATGACTACAAATAACAAATGTTGTTATGGATGTGGAGAAAAGGGAACCCTAGTACACTGTTCTTGGGAATGTAAGCTGACTCAGTCATTCTGGAAACCAGTATGGAGGTTCCTCAAAAAACTAAAAATATAACTACCATATGATCCAGCAATTTCACTCCTGAGTATATATCCAAGAAAAAGAAAACACTAATTTGAAAAGATAGGCACCCCAATCTTCATAGCAGCATTATTTAAAATAGCCAAGATATGGAAGAAACCTAATTGTCCATCAACAGATGAATGGATACAAAATATGTGGTACATATATACAATGGAATTACTCAGCCATAAAAAAGAATGAAATTTTGCCATTTGCAACAACATGGATGGAACAGGAGAGTATTATGCTTAGTGAAATAAGTCAGAGAAAGACAAATACTGTATGTTATTACCTATATGTGGAATCTAAAAAATAAAACAAATAAATATAACAAAACAGAAACAGATTCACAGATATACCTAATAAACAAGTGGCTGCCAGCGGGAAGAAGGATGGGGGAGGGGCAATAAACAGGTAGAGGATTAGGAGGTACAAGCTACTATGTATAAAATAAATAAGATTCAAGGATATACTATAAAGCACAGAGAATATTATAAAATATGGAATATTTTATAATTTTAAACAGTATAATCTATTAAAAAATTGCATCACTATGTTGTACACCTGAAACTAATATAATATTGTAAATCAACACCTTAATAAAAAAAAAGAAATTCTGACACATGCTACAACATGGATGAACCTTGAAGACATTAAGCTCAGTGAAACAAGCTAGACACAAAAGGTCAAAAACTGTATTATTTTACTGATATGATGTACCTAGAGTAGAAATTCATAGAGACAGAAAGTAGAATGGTGGTTACCAGAGGCTGGAAGGTAGGAGAAATGGAGAGGTATTGTTTAAAGGATACAGAGTTTTTCAGTTTGGGATAATAAAAATTTCTGAAGGTGAATAGTGGTAATAATTGCACAACAATATGAATGTATGCTGCTGAACTGTACATTTAAACATGGCTAAGACATTAAATTTTATGTTATGCATTTTTACCACAACTTTAAATTTTTTAATGGTTAAAATGGTAAATTTTATGTTACATGTATTTTACCACAATTTTAAAAAATAAAATTAACTAACTAAATAAATAAGCTACTGTGTTTAAGCACTCTACAGCCCATCCCTCCTACTGATTACAAACAAAAACTTTGGAAAAAATATAAAAATCAACTACTTAAGGACTCTGAAAAGTAAAAAAAAGCAAGTGGATTACAGAAGGGAGTCAAATGTGGAGAAGTGAACTGCAAGAAATGTTTCCCAAACTTTTTCTCTTTTTCTCTCTCAAAGTTTTGCCTCAAGTGTGTACCCCAATCGTGATGCTGCTCAATGTAGGCACCTAAAACTCTAATAAAATCCCATCCTTTAGCCTATAGAAACTAGAGAAGGGCTTTCTTCAGGCAGGAAAGTGGGGGGGGAATCCCAGAAATGATGGAGCCAGAAAAGAAGATGCCCTAATTCTGTGTGTGATTCCATACAAGTCCCTAACCCCTGCACCATGCATACACATGACAGTCCCAAACCAGCATAGCCAAGGCTTAGAGAATTAGACTAAGATTTGAACCACTGCCTAAAGATGATGAGACAAAAATTACATTCTATATACAAAGGACAGAAGGATGTCACTCATTCTCATGGGAGAAGACCAATTTAGAAATGAGCCAGATATTGGAAACATCCAACCAATATTTTTAAAAACAACTATTGCAATGCATCCAGTCTATGAAGTAAAGGAAAAAATACTTGAAATAATTTTTTGGGGGGTGATAGAAATAGGAATGTTTATTAACTTGATTGTGGTGACAATTTCATACATACATAAACAATGTATACTTTAAATACATGTAGTTTATTGAATATATAGCTCAATAAAGTTCAAAAAAATAAAGTAACATTAATTACATCTGTGCCAAGCACAAGGTAAATATTATTAATGACTATTTTACAGATTTAGGAGACTGAAGTTCAGAAAGATTAAGTACTTGCATAAGGTTACCAAGTTAATCAGGTCCAAGATTCCAATGCAGATTTTTTTTTTACTTCCAAGACTATAATATTATTATTCAGATACAATATGGTTTTTTATTATTATCTGAGAAAACAATACAGCCTTAACTCTACTTAATTTATAAGGTTATTATCAGGATTGAATAAAGTATGTCTCTAAGATATTTAAATTTATATGAGGGACTTCCCTGGTGTCACAGTGGTTAAGAATCTGCCTGCCAATGCAGGGGACACAGGTTCGAGCCCTGGTCCGGGAAGATTCCACATGCCGCAGAGCAACTAAGCCCGTGTGCCACAACTACTGAGCCTGCATACCACAACTACTGAAGCCTGTGCTCCTAGAGCCTGTCTCCACAACAAGAGAAGCCATAGCAATGAGAAGCCTGCACACCACAACGAAGAGTAGCCCCCCCCTTGACACAGCTAGAGAAATCTTGTGTGCAGCAATGAAGATCCAATGCCAAAATAAATAAATAATTTTTAAAAACCCACACAAGTGTTTAAAAAAATAAATAAATTTATATAAGATAGGTAACATGTTATTAGTACATGGATTTCATACCACTAATTACATGTTAGTATTTTCCTACTAAATTGAAACAAATTTCCCCTCTAGTAACAAATCCCAGAGGAAGCATCCAGCAGTGAGTACAGACTGCATATTAACCTCTACTTTTCTCACATCCCAAGTCTCAGAAACATTATATACTGATGGTACTATGTGGGTTAATCCATTGATAAAATCTATGAAAGATATATAACTCATATAGAATCATATATAGTATTTCCAAAAGTTAATGTTTATTAATGTAATAAAAAACATGCAAAAATCTCAAAAGATGTAGAAATATATTCCATTACATGGAAATATGGTCACACTATGTTGAATAATAAAAGATTACAAAAAGTATTAATGTGTTGTTTTATTTGTTCTAAAATATATATACCTACAGAGAAGAAGACTAGAAATATATAATATACATAAAATATTAAAGAATGATTATTATCTGGGTGATTTTAATTATCTTTCTGCTTCTCTGAATTTCCCAAATTTTCTGTAATAAATAAGTAGTTTTTTAATGGGGAAAAACAATAAAAGCTATTGTTTCAAAGTGTAACTAACAATAAACAAAAGGGTCCTGCTTCCCAGGATGGATTATCTTCACTTCTTATTTAAATCAGCATGTGCCTTTCGTACAAGGTACTATTACAATCTAGTAGCACTCACCTGTCCAACTGCTTGCAAGTTATAGCAGACAATGTCCTTATTGGCTGCTGAAGTTCCAGAGAGAAGTGCCTCAGTGAGCCAGTATATACCCAGGAGGAGGTCAGAGAAGCTCAGATAAACGAGTGGCCTTATCTGTAAAGCAATAAAATTCATAATTTCAAAAATGATATAGACAGGAGAATGTAACAATTAATTACTTTTATGTTTTACCCTTCTAGTAGAAAACTGGGCATAATTTATCTGGGGCCTCTGCTATTGGTTGACTGGGGAATATAAAAGAATATTCCAGGTAGGAAGTAATCTGTAATCACAACTATCCCAACTGTTCTGGAACCAGAGTACTCATGGATGTATTAGCATTGGAACTTCTTCCTCAAGGAAAGTGAAAAGATGAGAAATTTTGTGATGGAGACATACCACAAATGGGAAATTTTAAGTGCTCTAGCTGCACAGCCAACATCTTCTAACAATAAGAAATGAGATTATCACCTGAGTGTTTTAGGATATGGTTGAGAACTCAAAGAAAATGAAAACAGGTTTTAAAAAAATCTCATAGAGTTTAATTTGCATTTTTTTAATTGAAGTATAACTGACAAATAAAACTGCAAGATAAAGTATATGTGATGATTTGATGTACATACACATTGTGAAAGGATTTCCTTCAAGTTAATGAACACATCCATCACCTCACATATTTACCTTTTTGCATATGTGTGTGAGAGCATGTACGTTCTATTCTCTGAGCAAATTTCAATTGTACAATAGTGTTATCAACTATTATCACCATGTTATATACTAGATCCTAAGACCTTATTCATTTTACAGGTTTTCATATCAATGAAAGTCAAGGTGGAGAAAAATATCAGCATGAATTGTATATGTTGTCTTTCAATTTCTATCTACATTGCTGAAGTCTGTCTTTCTCATTTTCTAGTATCCTTCTCCTTTTGTCCTCCCCACTCCCACTTTCCTGAAAATAGTTTTGGCCCCTCTGTAGAGAAAATTATAATATGTTTATTGAAAGACACCAAAGATCTAAGGTGAAGAAATATACCATGCTCATGGACTGTAAGATCCAATGTTATGAAAATGTCAGTTCTCCTTAAATTGATACACAGATTAAATGCAATCTCAATTATGTATCAACATATCTTTTTGTAGAATTTGACATAGTTGGCTCTAAATCTGATATTGAAATACAAAATATCAAGTTAACTATGACACTCGAAGAAAAAGGAGAAGGAGGACTTGTCCCACACGTACCAAAACAATATAAAGCTGGACACAATATAAAGCAGATGCAGTGGTACTAGCCCAGAGATGGACAAATAGACCAATGGAACAGCATAAAGAGCCCAAAACAAGCCTAAGCATATATATATATATATATATATATATATATAAACATTTTTAAAAATAAGTTTATTTATTTATTTTTGGCTGCATTGGGTCTTCATTGCTGCACGTGGGCTTCCTCTAGTTGCAGCAAGTAGGGGCTACTCTTCATCACAGTGCGTGTGCTTCTCATTGTGGTGGCTTTTCTTGTTGTGGAGCATGGGCTCTAGGCGGGTGGGCTTCAGTGGTTGTGGCACGTGGGCTCAGTAGTTGTGGCTCACAGGCTCTAGAGCACAGGCTCAGTAGTTGTGGCAAACAGGCTTAGTTGCTCTGTGGCATGTGGGATCTTCCTGGACCAGGGCTCGAACCCATGTCCCCTGCATTGGCAGGCAGATTCTTAACCACTGCACCACCAGGGAATCCCCTATAAACTTTTGATATATGATAGAGGTGGCTTTTTAGATGAATGGAGAAAGAACAGTCTTTTCAAAATGTGATACTAGAACAACAGGGTATCTATATGGATAAAAATTAAATTGGGCCCCTACTTTCTACCTTACATGCTGAAAAATCAGTCCCAACAAGTTTAAAGACCTAAACGTGAAAGGCAAAATTTATAAAGGTTTTTTAAGATAATATAGGATAATGTCTTTAATTACTGGTTAGGAAAAGTTTTTCCTAAGCAAAACACAAAAAGATCTAAAAGAAATAGTTGAAAAATTTGCTCACATTCAAATGAAAAATGTCTGTGTCAAAAGACACCACAAAGAAAGTGGAAAGACATGCCACAAAGTGGGAGAAGATATTTGTAACACATATGACTAACTAAGGACCAGTATCCAAGCAATACTAAAAACAAAGCACAGACTTCCCTGGTGGTCCAGTGGTTAAGAATCCGCCTGTCAACGCAGGGGACATGGGTTGGAGCCCTGTTGCGGGAAGATCCCACATGCCGCAGAGCAACTAAGCCCGTGTGCCACAACTACTGAGCCTGTGCTCTAGAGTCCATGAGCCACAACTACTGAGCCCACGTGCCACAACTACTGAAGCCCACACACCTAGAACCTACGCTCCGCAACAAGAGAAGCCACTGCAAAGAGAAGCACGTGCACCACAGTGAAGAGTAGTCCCCGCTTGCCGCAACTAGAGAAAGCCTGCGGTGGCAGCAATGAAGACCCAACACAACCAAAAATAAATAAAATTTATTTTTAAAAAACAAAGCAAACAAATACTCTTACAAAGCAATAAGAAAAACCAATAGAAAAAAAATGGACAAAAGATTTGAACAGGTACGTAAGAAAAGAAATCCAAATGGCTGTAAAAATGTGAAAATATGCCTGACTCCATTAGTAATCAAGGCAATTAAAAAATTAAAACTATAAGGAGACCAAAAGTCAATCAATCAATCAATCTACAATGAGATGAAAGTTACACACCCATGGCAAAAATTGTTTAAGTCTGACAATATCAAATATTAATGGGAACATGAAGCAATAGGACATTTCATACACTGCTGGCACAACTATTTGGAAAAGGTCTGGCATTATCTAGGGGATATGAATATCCTATATTCTGTTACTAGGTAAAATCACTAGAGAAAATTTTGCATGTGTGCATCAGAAGACATGTACAAGATTGTTTATAGCAACACAAATAGATATATTGTGGTATGTTCATAATATAGAATGCTAAGCATCAGTGAAAAAGAAATGAACCAGAGCTGTACATAACATCATGGACAAATCTCAGAAGTGATACTCAGGGAAAAAAGCAAATCACAAAGCAATACATACCAAAAAATACAGTGTTATCCCATTTATGTCAAGTTCAAAAATGTAAAACTAAATTGTTTAGGGATATATACATTACTGGTAAACTGTACATAAAAGCCAAGAAATGATTAAGCAAAAATCTGGATAGTGGTTACTGCTAGAGGTGAAGTTGTGATTGGGAAGGAGCACAGTAGGAATGTTTGGGGATATGAGCGATTCCTAGTTCTTGTCCCAGGTTTTGTTTATAGCCATCCATTATATAGCACACATGAGTTTTATGCCTTCTAAACCATGGCTGGTATATCTCACAGTAAAAAAGTAAATTAAAAAATTTTTGGTGTTCCCACCACTGGGTCTGCAGGCCAGCCCAGTCCCTGGGATGTGCCCCCCCTGCAAAAAACTTACTAAGTTATCAACAGATACTACCTAATATAAAAACTAATCTGCTCACCTGTACAAAAGGGAATTTTTCTCATACTTTTCTTCCAAATGAGAGGAAAGTTAAGATGCTAAAATACCTTGCTAATAGGGGTAAATGGTCAAGCTGCTTTGGCTAACACAAACAAAAACAAGTGAAATAATATTTTAAACTGTATTTACTAAATATCAGATATTATTATTTTAACAATATATATCCTTTGCTACAAGGAAGCCTGTTAAGGTTCCAGCCAGGTGGCATATTCATAGATTTTACTGGCCTATGACCTATCACAAGTTTATAACTGTTAATGGGTAAAAAATTAAAACTGAATACAAAATAAACTCTGAAGCAGAAAGGCAGCCAAGCAGCTTTTGTGAGCAAGAACATAATTGTGGTCATTGAGTCAATAAATAGCCTTATATATAGGGAACTGTTGGCCATTAAAACACACCTAAGGGGCTTCCCTGGTGGCGCAGTTGGTTGAGAGTCTGCCTGCCAATGCAGGGGACGCAGGTTCGGGCCCCGGTCCAGGAAGGTCCCACCTGCCGCGGAGCGGCTGGGCCCGTGAGCTATGGCTGCTGAGCCTGAGCGTCCGGAGCCTGTGCTCCACAACGGGAGAGGCCACAACAGTGAGAGGCCCGCATACCGCAAAAAAAAAAAAAAAAAAAAAAAACACCACACCTAAGGTCTTTGGCACAGAAATAAAGGATAAAAAGAGGTTTATATACTTTCACTCATGGTTGGAAAATCATGAGTTCTAGTAACAGGAGATAAAATCAATCAATTAAACAACAAAACTTAACTGAGCACCTATTATTGAAATTAAAAAAGATTTCACCCCTTCTATGTTTAACAAGATACTGTGTCAAAGGTAATACAGAGAAATGTATGATACAGGTCATGCTTTAAGAAAAATACAAAAAGCAAAAAATTTTTAAAAAGGGACTTCCCTGGCAGTCCAGTGGCTAAGACTCCGTGCTTCCACTGCAGGGGGCACAGGTTTGATCCCTGGTTGGGGAACTAAGATCCCACATGCTGTGCAGTGCAGCCCCAATTTTTTTTTTAAATAAAAAAAATTTTTTAATTAAAATAAATAAAAATACAATCAGCATAGTGCATGGTAATAAGATGGTAATAAGTGCATGATCCTAAATATGAAAGCAAAAACTTAAATATATTTGTACTTGTCTCATTTAAATCAAGAGCAAAGTAAGGTGCAGGGACAGAATGCATTGTGTGAAAGGCTTTCCCCAAGGAGGTTCTGGGTCCAGGTCTAACCTGGTAAGGTAAAACACCTAAAGCAACTCATATTTATACTCTTCCAAAACCCTGCTTCCTAATATTTCTAGTGAAATCAAGTTACAAAGAATATCAAAAGTGACCTTCACAAGGAAATGAAGTGCACTTCACACAAGTGCAGCAAAGTATATCTGCCTCGAGTTTTGTTTGTTTTTTGTTTTTTTTTTCTTAACACTGGCTGGCCTGGGTTAGTTTCTTTTCTCTTAAGGTTGCCTCTCTGAGTTACTGTCTAATCAGCTAGTCCCCTCAAAGATTTCCCATGGATTTCTCCAATTTACTATAATCATTAATTTAATAATTTTTGTCTTTTTCAGATTATGCCTTCCATGTGTTTATGCTGTTAAAAATGTTATTTGATGAAGAAATAAAGGAAAACAGCAGGGCATGGCTGACATTTTTAAGCTGGAAAAATTGGAATCTTCCCTATGCCAAAAAAGCAGAATGTGTAGGAACCACTGAATTAATGATTACTAAGGTCCTTCAGGCTCTGGTTATGTGAAAGGTATGAGAACTGAAGCCAGAGAAATTAAAGGTCACATCCCAGGCCAAACTAGACCCCACATCTTTATAAAGCTCTAACCCACTGTTATGGCAGAGGTCACCCTAGAGCAGTGGTTTCCAACCAGGAATGACTGCCTCTCTCAGAAGACATTTGGCAATATTTGAAGATATTTTTGGTTCTCAAAACTGGGTGAGGAAGGTTGCTGCTACATCTATTGGGTAAAGTCTGCTAAATATCCTAAGATGCAGGACAACCACCCACAACAAATAACCATCTAGTCCAAAACGTCAGAAGTACTGAGAATCTCTGCTTACCTCTCTCCACAACGTAACTTATACTTTATTAACTTAACCACATCTGAACTCAAATTTCAACAAACATTCAGGAAAGAAACATTAGGGAAATCCACATCACAGGAAGATGTGTGGCCTAAGATTACATTGGCAGGCAATTGACAATACAATATCAACACTTCTACCTTGTAGTTTTACTTACATAGTCACATTCTACCTCTGAAATTCAAAATTCTCTTTTCATTAGACATTATATTTCAGTGGTTTAAAAATGTATGTGAGAAGAGGCTTTGGAACAAGACAAGTCTGCCTCAACTTCTAGCTCTAACACTTACTAGCTATGAGACCTTAGCCATAGCTAAGCTAAATGTGTCATTTTCCACTTTACAAAAGCTCTCTCATACATGTCCTAAACTACATTTTGCTTAATTTTGTGCCACTTGGCCTGATTAGAAAAACAGTTTTGTTACATTTTTCTTAAAATCTTATTTTTTTGGTGGGGGGAGAGCACACCATGCAGCTTGTGGGACCAGGGATTGAACCTGGGCCACAGCAGTGAAAGCCCAGAATCCTAACCACTAGGTCAGCAGGGAACTCCCTGATTTTTTTTTTTTTTTAATACCTTAAGTATATACTATTTTTATTTGTCAATTATACCTCAATAAAAGGAAGGGTTTTGACTGACTTTTTTGTTATGAATAGTTTTACATAAGATATATATTTGTTCTATTTTCACCATTAAATTGTAATTGCCTAGAAGGCCAGACCAGCAAAATAAATACCTTTTGTATAGCAGTCTTTGAACTACTTCCAGCCCCACTAGCAATTTTACCAAGATATCAACATCCAAAAACTCACCTCTAGGCAGGACCCTACCATGCTTAGAGTGAATATAGGCTTCAAACAATACTCTGTTTTCTTTGACTTTGATAATTAATGCATACCTCCAAAAATCTACATTTATCCACTAATCCACATTTAGTCAATTCCTCAGTATTCAAAATTATAGTAAAAATAACTACCTAAAAGAAAAGGGAGATCTTTGGGGCAATGTCTAAAATATCTCAATGTATTATATCAAAATGACAAATTTACAAGCAATTCATTGGATTATTCCATCATTTATAGGGGACACCTCTTTTTTTTATTTCAAAGGCTAAGTCACTAAAAGTTCAAATCCAACACAGAAAGAGACTGCTCACCTCTGGAGATTTCTGTATGTTCTGGAATACAGCATAGGCAATAAGTGAACTTGAACCTATAACACTGGAAGAGATAAAAGACCATCATTAAACAGGACAATTGGGGCTCCTTTGTTTTTGCTACGTTTTTTACAGCTTTATTGACATATAATTGATGTAAAATAAACTGCACAAATATTTTAAAAATATGGAATGCTTCACGAATTTGTGTGTCACCCTTAAGCAGAGGCTATGCTAATCTTCTCTGTATCATTACAATTTTTAGTACATGTGCTACCAAAGTGAGCACTTCACACCTGATTTTGCAAATCAATCCTATTGACCAAATTGTCCTTTGATTTTCAGATGTTACCCTTCAATCTGTTTTTTTGTTATTATTGTTGTTGATGTTATTACATTTTATTAATCAGATAATGTCAACATGGTAAAGAACAGCATTTCTACCTAATGAGTAAAAGCAAATCTCCAGGGAAAAAATATAGAAACTTCAGAATACTCCAGTTTTGCTTGTACTAGTTCAAACAGTCACATTACATGAGGTTAAATAAACTTACCTCAGAGTAGCCATAACAAACTGTATCCACTGTATTGCAGAAAATAACTAAATAAAAAGAGAAAGTAAGAATAAAATTAAGCCTTTTAAATTTAATATTCAACCTTTCTCTAATTTCACTGTTTGTTAACTATCTGTGCAGAGCACAAACTCTTCAGTGCCTAATCAAAACACACTACAGGTCTGAGAATGAGTAAAAAGGGTGAATAGGCCCCTGGAAAGCCAGGGTGGCTCCTTTCTTCCTCCCTTATTGCTACATTGCTGGGAAACAGTAAGATAAAACGAATAGACAGATGGATAGAAAATGACTGAAGGAAAAAAAGAGAGTTGGATGAGAAAATTAATAAAGGGAAGAATAAAATGGAAAAGAGGTAGAAAAAGTTAAATTTTAAGAGAGAACAGATAGATATGTGGAAAGAATGGGTAACAGAAAAGGCAAACAAATACTAAATAAAGTTGACTGACAGAGAGCTAGACAGACAGAAAAAAACAGAATAGTAAGCAACAGGGGAAAAGGAAGAAGAAAAGTTAGTATGGAGAGAGATGCTGTGAGTGAAAAATACAGAACAGGGAGGAAGGAAGGGGGATCAAAAAACGAAGAGAAGGGCTGCTTCTAGTCTCACCAAGTTCCAATTGTCCTCCAAAATGCTAGCCTCCAGTAGGAAGGCCATACGGACTTCAGCCTCAGCTAAATTCAAGCAGCCTGATCCTTCCTGGTCAGGTTCTGAATCCCAAGCAGTAAACAGGTAGCTCCACCCTTAACCCAGCTGGGCTCCTCCCTATCCAATCCTGCCCTGTATCTTGAGGGCAAGGAGGGAAAGTAGCGACAAGTGGAGGAGAAAGCCAAGCAGAAAGAACAAAAATAGAAAGAGCAGGTGACAAGGAAACAAAGTTCTAAAAAGCATTAGGAATTGTAAAAAGGGGCAAGATGTAGGACTAATAAAAAGTACAGAGAATGAGTCACCATGAAAAGGTAAATAGAGCTGCAAGAGAGAAATAGAATAGAAAAAAGGGAGAGAAAAATAGGGAAGAAGGGAGGTCTGTTTGAAACCTGTCCCTATTTAGGGACAGAAGCCTGTGTTGGGGAAGACAGACTATATATTTACTCAATCAGTAAGTTTTTAGTAATATCTGGAAAAGGTGTGAAGAGAAAGGGTTATTAATGTCTCATAATACTAATGTTTTCTTAAATATTCTGTACCAAAATTCCCACCGTAAATATAATAAATGTAATATATATTTGTAATATTATATTTGTAGTAATATTACATTTATAAATGTAAATATAATACTACTAAATTACACAATTCATCGAATATGCTTATGTTTATATATCAACTTTGTGTAATTATGGAAAATATAAAGACAAAAAAGATCAGACCCAGACTTCCAGAAGTTTATAATATAGTAGGAAAAATAGCTTGAATACCAAATCTCAATCTGTACACAAAAATAATATACACTGATTGGCATTTGAACATTATTTGGAAGAACTGGTAAAATTTGGACAAAAATTGGGGGAAGGAGAAAGCAGAAGGAAGAACGTTGCATTTACATAACCATTTATCTTTCATCTAACCATACTCTCATACATTTTACAAATATTTACTGATAACATAAATTAGATCATTTGCATGGCTTGAGTAATTTAAATATATTATTTATTCATATGAAATTAAGAATATCATGTGCAGTGGAATACAGGCCATTGTTAAGTAGAGGTAGGCTCTAATCACTTTGCTTACATTATTAGATAAACAAATTAAAATACCAGTATTATTGCTGGATCAGAAATCCCTACCATAAAATCTTAGGGAGTCTTTTGAGGCCTCTAATCATACGTCCATCTAATAAGGGTGAGGGGACTAATGACAGTCTCACCAAGTGATAAGAGAATGCTTTTGGACAAAGGACTCTTGTCTCAGTCAAGAACAAATCTCAGATTGTTCAGAGAACAGCCATGGCAAATCAGTCTGCTGCTCTTGACAAGAGAACTTTTCTCTTTTGGCATCTATTCTAAAATGTCTTATGCCACCAACCAACATGTGGGGATTTACTTTTCTATTTTTCTCTCTAAATTAAGCCCCTCCCTTCTGTATATTTAGCACTGTTCCCCTTTAAAATGTCTTTGGAATTATAATTCTCCCATTTCCTTTTTTACAAGGGCTAACCCAAGCCCAAATGATGAACTGGGTGATATTTATTTTCAGTTTTGTCTTTTCTTTTTACTTAGCTCCTTAGCAAGCTCAAACACATCTCAGTTCTCAATGTAATGGGCTACTACTATATATTACATATCAATTTCAGTTAACAGATATTCATTAAACTTCTACCATGAGTGAGTTACTGCAGTGGATACAAAGTCAAGAAAAACACCTATGTAGTAAAGTATTTTAATTTAAGTAAAAATAGTACTTAAAGAAAATTTCTAGTAATAATAGTTACCAATTATCTAGTGCTTTCTCTTAAGCATTTTAATCCTCAACACAACCTTTGAGGTAAGAAATATTATTCTTATTTTACAGATGAAGAAACTGAGGCTTAAAGAAGTTGTGTCATTTTCCCTCTGGTTACAGAATTATCAAGTGGTAACACCAACATTCAAACTCAGTCAGTCTGATCATAGTTCTCACTCTTAACACATACAGTACTCTTAACAGGAAACTGGTTAATGGGAAAACAGGGAAAGGTAATTTTAAAAATTAATGGGACATCAAAAGAATTCTTTTATTAGGCAATTGCTTCTTAGATATGACAACAAAAGCACATGCAACAAAAGAAAAAATAGATAAATTGGTCTTCTTCAAAATTAGAAACTTTAGTGCTTCAAAGGATACCATCAAGAAAGTAAAAAAGACAACCCACAGAATAGGAGAAAGTATTTGTAAACCGTATATCTAATAAGGGACTTTTGTGTAGAATATATAGAGAATTCCTACAACTCAATAACACAATCCAATTTTAAAATGGGCAAAGGTTTGTTTTTTCATTTTTTGTTTTTTTGGCTGCACCTCACAGCTTGTGGGATCTTAGCTCCCCGACTAGGGATCGAACCCGGGCCCTGGCAGTGAAAGCACCAGGCCCTAACCACTGGACTGCAAGGGAATTCCCGGGCAAAAGGTTTTATTTAAAAATTTTTTTTTTTTTTGCGGTATGCGGGCCTCTCACTACTGTGGCCTCTCCCGTTGCGGAGCACAGGGTCCGGACGCGCAGGCTCAGCGGCGATGGCTCACGGGCCCAGCCGCTCCACGGCATGTGGGATCCTCCCGGACCGGGGCACGAACCCGTGTCCCCTGCATCGGCAGGCGGACCCTCAACCACTGCGCCACCAGGGAAGCCCGGGCAAAAGGTTTTAAATTAGATATTTCTCCCCCAAATAATACGAATAACTAATACACATGAAAAGATGATCAACATCATAAGCCACCAGGGAAATACAAATTAAAATCACGAGATGACATTTCACACCTACTAGGATGGCTATAATAAAAAGACAATAGCAAGTGAATGTTGAGAAATAGGAAACCTCATACACTGCTGTAGAAATATAACATATTGCAGCCACTTTGCCAGTTCCACAAAAGGTTAAATATATCCTATATGACAGCTCCTAGGTATAAACCCAGTTCTATTTCTAGGTATATACCCAAGAGATTAAAACATATGTCCACACAAAAACTTCGACACAAACGTTCATAACAGTGTTATGCATAACAGACAAAGAGTAGAAACAACACAAATGTCCATCAACTGGTGAACAGATAAATAAAATATGCTATATCAGTACAGTGTAATATTATTTAGCAATTGAAAGAAGTACTGATACATGCTACAACATGGATGAACCTTGAAAACATTAGGCTAGATGAAAAAGCTAGTCACAAAAGACAATGTACTGTATGACTTCATTCATACAAAATGTCCAAAACAGTTATTTCCCTGGTGGCCCAGTGGTTAAGAATCCACCTTCCAATGCAGGGGACGTGGGTTCAATCCCTGGTCAAGGAACTAAGATCCCACATACCGTGGGGCAACTAAGCCCATGCGCCACAACTACTGAGCTTGTGCACCTCAACTAGAGAGCCCGCGTGCCGCAAACTACAGAGCCCACGTGCTCTGGATCCTGCACCATAACTAGAGAAGAGAAAACCCGCACACCACAACTCAAGAGAACCTGGTGCGCCGCAACAAACAGCTCACATGCCGCAATGAGTGCCACGAGGAAAGATCCCACATGCTGCAAGGAAGATCCCGTGTACCACAACAAAGATCCAATGCAGCCAAATAAATAAATTAGTTAATTTTTTAAAAATGTCCAAAACAGGCAAATTTACAGTGACAGAAAGTAGATTAGTGTTGCCTAGAGATAGAAAGGTAGCTTGGGAGGGAATGGGGAGTGACTGCTAATGGGCACAGGCTTTCTTTTTAGGATGATAAAAATATTCTAAAATTAGATAATGGTGCTGGTTGTACAACTCTATGAATATGCCAGAAACCACTGAATTGTACACTTTAAAAGGATGAATTGTACGGTATGTAAATTATATCTTAATAAAGCTGTTATCCAAAAAAATGAAGTTTGGGACAAAAGCAAGGAAGGATATATCCCATTGTTGAAACTCATGGTATAATGATTAATGGATAACATGTTGCTGTCTCTCCTACTGAAAAGAATAATATTTAGAATAAAAAGTGTAAAACATTTTAAGAGGGAACTGAAGATAAAGATTGTAAGAGAGCACCTGACTGCTCTAAATGAATACAGCACTCCTGGCCTGAACAAATTACACTCCAGGGCTTTGGTAAAACTTTTCGGTTAACCCAATAAACCACTGAATGAAATCTGAGAGTTCATGTAAAACTGGAAAAATTGCTAGAAATTGTAGAAATTGCTAGAAGTTGTAGAAATTGTAGAAAGCTGTTGATAACTAAAAAATTTTTATAAGGAGAAAGGATAGTAGAATCTGCAAAGATCTTAGTATTTATCTCAGACAAGATTCTAGAAATGAACTATCCAAAAGATGTGTTTTTATCTATCTATTTATCTATTTACCTTTGGCTGCATTAGGTCTTTGTTGTTGGGTCTTACTTGCTGTACACGGGCTTTCTCTATTTGTGGCAAGTGGGGGCTACTCTTCAATGCAGTGTGCAGGTTTCTCATTGCAGTGGCTTGTCTTGTGGCAGAGCTTGGGCTCTAGGCATGTGGGCTTCAGAAGTTGTGGCACGTGGGCTCGGTAGCTGTGGCTCACGGGCTCTAGAGCACAGGCTCAACAGTTGTGGCACATGGGTTTAGTTGCTCCATAGCATTTTGGATCTTCCTGGACCAGGGCTCAAACCCGTGTCCCCTGCATTGGCAGGCAGATTCTCAACCACTGTGCCACCAGGGAAGTCCCAAGATGTTTTTTTCATTTGTTTGTTTTTTTGCGGTACGGGGGCCTCTCACTGTTGCGGGCTCTCCCGTTGCAGAGCACAGTCTCCGGATGCGCAGGCTCAGTGGCCATGGCTCATGGGCCCAGCTGCTCCGCAGCATGTGGGGTCCTCCCGGACGGGGGCACGAACCCGTGTCCCATGCATTGGCAGGTGGACTCTCAACCACTGCGCCACCAGGGAAGCCCCCAAGATGTGTTTTTAAAGAATTAGAAAAAAAAGTAACCATTAATTCAACATGGATTTATTTAAAAAATCATGCCAGACTAACCCCATTCTCTTTTTGGACAGAATTACTAGACACAGTGTATGTGGTATTTTGACAAAACATTTTGTAAGAAATTTCATGATACAAAAATAAGAAAATATATTGGGAATTCCCTGGTGGTCCAGTGGTTAGGACTCAGCACTTTCACCACTGGGGCCCGGATTCAATTCCTGGTCGGGGAACTAGGATCCCGTAGGCCGAGCAGTGTGGCCAAAAGAAAAAAAGAAAGAAAGAAAAGAAAAGAAAATTGGACCAAGTAGAAGCACAATTAAGGGTATTTCTAAATAAACCTAAGGTAGTGCTAACTAATTGATAAATATCAACATAAAAATGGCTTCTAAAAAAATGGCTTCTAGTGGAGTGAACCAACATTCTGACTTGACACTGTTCTGTAAAAGATTTTCATCAATAACTTGAAAGAAAATACAGTGAGCATATTCATCAAATATGTGTTACTTATCTATTGTATCGTAACAAATGTCGACAAATTCAGCGGCTTAAAACACACGTTATTATCTCACAGCATCTGTGAGTTATGAGTTCAAAAATAGCTTAGTTGGGTCTTCTGCTTCAGTGTCTCTCACAAGGTTATGACCAAGATGTTGACCAGGGCTGGGTCTCGTCTGAAGGCTCAAATGGAGAAGGAGCTGCTTCCAAGTTCATACAGTTGTTGGTCTAATTCAGTTCCTTGAGGATTGTGGGCCTGAGGGCCTCAGTTCCTAACTAACTCTTGGTGCAAGGCTACACTCAGTTCTTTGCCATGTGGACTTCTGCAAGATGCCCTCCTAGCGACATGGAAGTCTCAATCTTATGTAAGCAAATGACTGAAGTGACATCCCATCACCTTTCCTGTATTCTATTCATCACAGATCTTGTCAACACTCAAGGGGAGAGGATTACACAACAGTGTGAATACCAAGAGGCAGGCGTCATTGGGGGCTATCTTAGTGTCTGCCCACCACTGTGTGTTTATCCAACATGTCAAATACTTTTCCAATTCAGATAATTTGCAATAGCTCTTCCCTCTCTGGAATGCTCTTCCCCCAGATAATCACACAACTAGCTCCTTCTCATCCTTCAAGCATCAGGTCAAATGTCATCACCTCAGAGATGTAACATTTATTCAAATTCTAAAATATCTTGTTTGTTTGTGTGCCTATTTCTCCTTAGTAGACTGTAACTTCCTTGGGGCCAGGCAACTTATCTGTCTCATTAACCTCAATATCTCTAGTGCCTAAAAGTGACTAAAATAGGCATTCAGTATTTACTGAATGAATGTACCAAAGTTGTGAGGAATAGATCTTATACTTTAGAATAATGAGTTTTATTTAATAATATAATAATATAAAAGTGAATAGAAATAAATGCAAGTATACTGAACTTGGGTCTAAAATATCAACTGGACAGAGATTAGGATGAAATGGTAACCCAATCCCATTTACCATCACATCAAAAAGAATAAAATACCTAGGAATAAACCTATCTAAGGAGGCAAATGACTTGTACTCTGAAAAGTAAAAGACACTGATGAAAAAAATTGAAGATGACACAAACAGATGGAAAGTTGTACCATGTTCTTGGATTGGAGGAATCAATATTATTAAAATAAGCATACTACCCAAGGCAATCTACAGATTCAGTGCAATCCCTATCAAATTACCAATGGCATTTTTCACAGAACTAGAACAAAAATTTTTTAAATTTGTATGGAAATACAAAAGACCCCAAATAGCCAAAACAATCTTGAGCGAGAAAAACTAAGCTGGAGGAATCATGCTCCTTGACTTCAGACTATATTACAAAGCTACCGTCATCAAAACAATATGGAACAAAAGACACACTGATCAACGGAACAGGACACAAAGATCAGAAATAAACGCACGCACTTATGGTCAATTAATCTATGACAAAGGAGGCAAGAATATACAATGGAGAAAAGACAGTTTCTTCAATAAGTGGTGTTGGGAAAACTGGACAGCTACATGTAAATCAATGAAATTAGAACATTCTCTAACACCATATACAAAATTAAATTCAAAAGGGATTAAAGACCTAAATGTAAGACTAGATACTACAAATGCTGGAGACAGTGTGAAGAAAAAGGAATCTTCCTACACTGTTGGTGGGAATGTAAACTGGTGCAGCCACTATGGGGAACAGTATGGAGGTTCCTTAAAAAACTAAAAATAGAGTTACCATATGATCTAGGAATTCCACTCTTGGGCACATATCCAGAGAAAACTCTAATTCGAAAAATTACATGCACCACAATGTTCATAGCAGTGCTGTTGCTTCCAAGACATGGAAGCAACCTAAATGTTCATCAAGGGATGAATGGATAAAGAAGATGTGATATATGTATACAGTGGAATATTACTCAGCCATAAAAAAGAATGAAATAATGCCATTTGCAGCAACACAGATGGACCTAGAGACTATCACACTAAGTGAAGTAAGTCAGATAGAGAAAGACAAATATATGATACCACTTATATATGAAATCTCAAAAAATGATACAGGGACTTCCCTAGTGGTCCAGTGGTTAAGACTCCATGCATCCACTGCAGGGGGCATGGGTTTAATCCCTGGTTGAGGACTAAGATCCCACATGACGTGACGTGCAGCCAAAAAAAAAAAAAGACACAAATGAATTTATTTATAAAACAGAATTACAGACATAGAAAACAAATTTATGGTTACCAAAGTAGAGAGAGGGGAGAGGGATAAATTAGGAGTTTGGGGTTAACATATATACACTACTATATATAAAATAGGTAAACATAAAGGTCCTACTGTATAGCACAGGGAACTATATTCAATATCCTGTAATAATCTATAATGGGGAAGAATCTGAAAAAGAATCACTTTGCTGTACACCTGAAACTAACACAACATTGTAAATCAACTATACTTCAATAAGAAAAGAGAGCAAAATTTTTTTAGAAAAGAAAAAGTTAGCAACATTTTACTTTAAAAATCTAGAGTCGGGCTTCCCTGGTGGCGCAGTGGTTGAGAGTCCGCCTGCCGATGCAGGGGACGCGGGTTCGTGCCCCGGTCCAGGAAGATCCCACATGCCGCAGAGCGGCTGGGCCCGTGAGCCATGGCCACTGAGCCTGCGTGTCCGGAGCCTGTGCTCCGCAACTGGGAGGGGCCACAACAGTGAGAGGCCCGCCTACCGCAAAAAACCCCAAAACAAACAAACAACAACAACAAAAAATCTAGAGTCATTCTATCCAATAAATATGTAATATGAACCATATATGTAACTTAAGTTTCTAAAAAACTTTTTAAAAAGTAAAAAGAAACAGGTAAAATTAATTTTAATATATTTTATTAACCCAAATATTTAAAATTTTGTCATTTCAACATATAATCAATATAAAAATCACTGCAATATTTCACTTTCTTAATTTTGTACTTTGTAATTCAGGGTGTATTTTACACTTATGTCTCAATTCTGGTTAGCCACATTTCAAGAGCTCAGTAGCTACATTTTTTTTTTTTTTTAATTTATGGCTGCATTGGGTCTTTGTTTCTGTGCGCAGGCTTCCTCTAGTTGTGGCGAGCAGGGTCTACTCTTCGTTGCAGTGTGCAGGCTTCTCATCATGGTGGCTTCTTTTGTGGCAGAGCACAGGCTCTAGGCCCGTGGGCTTCAGTAGTTGTGGCACGTGGGCTCAGTAGTTATGGCTCGCAGGCTCTAGAGAGCAGGCTCAGTAGTTGTGGCACATGCGCTTAGCTGCTGCGCGGCATTTAAGATCCTGGGAAGATCCTGGGATTTTCCTGGACCAGGGCTTGAAACCATGTCCACTGCATCGGCAGGCAGGTTCTTAACCACTGCACCACCAGGGAAGTCCTACATGTAATATTATAAGTGGCATTTTTATTTACAACTAGATTGTAAGAGGCACTTGCATTTGAATTTTATCCTGCAGAGGTGCCATTATAAACTTCTGAGCAAATAAATGATATGACATAATTACCATATAACTAGTCCTTAGTGAGTATGTAGTATATGCCAGGCCCTATTCTAAATGCTTCCTATACATTAATTTAATCCATTCACAATCCTATGAAGTATTATTATTATCCTTTTACATGATACTATCATGAGTAACATGTTGGCAGTGTGCAGAAGAGATTAAAAAGGGAAGAGACTGGCAAGAATTAGGTTATTTTTATTTACTTATTTACATCCCATTTTGACCTAGATAATATTTCAGGTGGCTTATGACAGTGCATAACATAAGACAAAATAACATGAGTTGAACATGGGACAAAAGAAGAAAGAAAAACATCTCTGCTGAAATGATCTGATCCCTGGATGTTAAAATCTCTATGCATTTTTTTTTTTTTTTTTTTGCGGTACGCGGGCCTCTCACTGTTGTGGTCTCTAGCGTTGCGGAGCACAGGCTCCAGACACACAGGCCCAGTGGCCACCGCTCACGGGCCCAGCCGCTCCGCGGCACGTGGGATCTTCCCGGACCGGGGCACAAACCCATGTCCCCTGCATCAGCAGGCGGACTCTCAACCACTGCACCACCAGGGAAGCCCTATGCATTTTTTTAATGTTACTTTATTGAAAAAACAATATTAAAATAAGAAAAATATAAAGTAAAATGTTTGCTGCAATCTCATCTAGTCAAAATGAGTTTTACTTTTGTTACTTTAAGTCTTTGTCCTTATGCATATTCAATTTTTACATGTTTGCAGTAATTCTATAGCTAATATTTTATATTCTACATTTTTGCTCAACATTATTCCATAATAACCTTTTTTCCTTTTGTTAGAGTCTTATTTTCTTTCTCTCCACTCCCCTGAACTGAACTGTAACCAATGCAAAAAGCCTGGTATATTTCTCTACATCATTCTCTATTCTCATTAAAACATATCCAAATATATATATATATATATATATACTTCTATACACACACATATACAGAGGTTGTTACAGTGATATGGTAGGCTTTTTTAAATGGGATCATATATTTCTGTATACATTGCTGTTCTCACCTGTTACTTCATGGATATCTCTCCACTTTAATATAAATAGTTCTAATCAATTTTGATAGCTGTATAGTATTCCACATAAGATAATTTATCCAACAGTTCCTCTCGTGATGGACATGTAGGCTGTTTTCAGGTTTTGTTTTTCTTAATTTCCTTTATTTATTTTTCATTCTGCGAACAATTCTGTGGTAAACATCCCTACATCTCCGCATATATAATCTCCTTCTTTGCTGATGTTTTTATTACTAAAAGACAGATTCCAGAATGGAATTCATTTTGTTCCTCAAATATTTCAAGCTCTTTTTCATTCTGTATTATTTTATTGGTCACACCATGCAGCTTGGGGGATCTTAGTTCCCCCATTACAGATCGAATCTGGGCCCCCAGCAATGGAACCAGAGTCCTAACCAATGGACCACCAGGGAATTCCCTTTCTCATTCTAGAACCTTTGCACATACCAGTTTTTTTTCCTAAAATGCTTCCTAACACATAGTAATCTGTAATTTAAATTTATATAATTATTTAATGTTTGTTTCATCAATCAAGGGTAAGTTCCTTGAGAACTGAATCCCATTCATGCTTTAGGTCTTATATCAGCTCAAATATAATTGTTTGTAGAGGTTTTCCATGCACCTCAACACAAATTAATCCCCCCTATCATATTCTTTCATAAGCCCTCAACTTTTCTTTCTTAGAAATCATCACAATTTGTAATTATCTATTTATTTGTATACCTATTTAATGTTGGTCTCTCCTCTAGGACCGCAGGGAGCACATCTATTTTGTTCACCAGTGCAACCCTTGCCTCCAGAAGAGTGTGTGGTGCATAAAAGATGTTCAGTAAATAGTTATTAAATATTGAAAGCTTCTTGGGACTTCCCTGGTGGTCCAGTGGTTAAGAATCTGCCTTCCAATGCAGGGGACACAAGTTCAATCCGTGCTTGGGGAACTAAGATCCCACATGCCATGGGGCAACTAAGCCCGCTCACCGCAACTACTAAGCCCGTGTGCTCTACAACCCACACACCACAACCAGAGAGCCTGAGCGCTCTGAAGCCCACATGCCAGAACTAGAGAGAGGCCCACAGGCGGCGATGAAGAGCCCGCGTGCTGCAACGAAAGATCCCACGTGCTGCAACTAAGACCCAATGCAGCCAAATAAATAAATTTTAAAAATATTTTTTAAAAATTGGTATAGGGCTTCCCTGGTGGCGCAGTGGTTGAGAATCCACCTGCCGATGCAGGAGACACGGGTTCGTGCCCTGGTCCGGGAAGATCCCACATGCCGCGGAGCAACTAAGCCCGTGAGCCATGGCCGCTAGGCCTGCGTGTCTGGAGCCTGTGCTCCGCAACGGGAGAGGCCACAACAGTGAGAGGCCCGCATACCGAAAAAAAAAAAAAAAAAAAAAAAAATTGGTATGATGTGAATAATCCTGCTATTAAAAAAATATATTGAAAGATTCTTAAAGGAGGATGGGGCTTGGAGAAAATCATACTGTGGAGTAAATTTTCCTTCTATAACAATTTTTTAATGTGAAATCTGCTTTAAGTGTTCATTAAGACATCTATGTCAAAAAAATGAGTGTTAATATCACCAAAACCTTGCAGGGGAAAAGCAACTAGCTCTAAGGGATGGGATAGCTCCAAAGTACAATATGTGATCTAAGAAGGGAATGCAGAAAGGACCAATGGAATTTTGAGAGACAGCTATGGAACAGTTCCACTTTCATTGACTTGATTCATTTATTCAGTGCACAAGAATGTACTGAGCATCTACCATGTGCCAGACACTGTTCTAGGTGCTGGGGATATAACAGTGAGCCAAAAAGACAAAACAAAAATAAAAACAAAAACAAACCCATCCCTCACGGGAAACAGATACTTAGAAAAATAAGCAGGGACTTCCTTAAGTGGTCCAGTGGTTAAGAATCTGCCTTCCAATGCAGGGGACGCAGGTTCAATCCCTGGTTGGGGAACTAAGATCCCACATGCCATGCGGCAACTAAGCCCATAAGCTCTGGAGCCCGTGCACCACAACTACAGAGCCCGTGCATCAAAACTACTGAGCCCGCACGCCCTGGAGCCCACAGGCCACAACTAGAGAGAATCCCGCACACTGCAACGAAGAGCCCGCGTGCCACCACGAAAGATCCCATGTGCCACAACTAAGACCCAATGCAGCCAAATTAATTAATTAGTTAATTAATTTTTTAAAAGAAAATAAGCAAATTATACAGCATGTTAAGTTGAAGAGTGCTATGGAGAAAAAATAACAGAGAGAAGGGAGATGGAAAGCAGGGAGGTATCAGGGAGGAGCGATTTTCTTTTGAGTATGGTCAGGGTAGATCTTAGGAAGCTGACATTGGAGCAAAGACTTGAAGGAAGTGAAGGAGCCGGCCATATGAATATCTTGAAGAAAAGTGTTCTAGAGGGAGAAAGCCAGCACAAAGGCTCTGAGGCAGGAACATGCCTTGTGTATATGAGAAATAAAAGATGTCAGTGCGACTGGGGGCTCACCAGCTTGATGATGTCAGAAAAAAAGATGGGGAATTTGTATTAGTTGTCTTAGCAGACCATGCCATTTTCCTTCTTCCTTACTCCAGCTGCTACACTGAGTCATATGCACACTCAAGTAACATGCCTTGCCACCTCCTCCTTCCTACCTCATCCAGGGTTAGCCTTTTGATTTTCCACAACAGAGTCAACTGTGGGATATTTTTTTTTTTTTTTTTTTTTTTTTTTTTTGCGGTACGCGGGCCTCTCATTGTTGCGGCCTCTCCCGTTGCGGGGCACAGGCTCCGGGCACAGGCTCAGTGGCCATGGCTCATGGGCCCAGCCGCTCCGCGGCATGTGGGACCTTCCCGTACCAGGGCACGAACCCGTGTCCCCTGCATCGGCAGGCGGATTCTCAACCACTGCGCCACCAGGGAAGCCCAACTGTGGGATTTTATGACTTCCTAAATATGGAGAGTTATACTTGGCTTATTTGTGTAGATTGTTCTTGTCAAGGTCCTGAAGCCAAGAATCTAATTATACCATGAGGTAACTGACTGGGACCAGGGCACTATTAAAAGGCAGCATTAAGACAATTACTGCACTTCTGCAACTCATAACAAAAGTACCAATATTTCGGTTCCCTCTCCAACCAATCCACTTCTTGCACTTTTCTCAAAACCTACTTGTAAACTAATCATGACTAAAAAGTCACTCCAGATCAATCATAGTAACTACCGTAGACGTGCTCAAAGCATTTATACACTCAGAAGTGGGTAATAGCTCCTTACTGACTACAGGAAAAAATAGCAATTTCCTAATTTGATTTTCAAGATTCTCCCCTACCTGGGCTTAAAACTGTCTTACTATCTACCGTTTTGAGAACTCACTCCAGCAAACCGGTCATTCCCCAAAACATCATGCTCATTTCCATTTCTGCTCTTTTTTCACTTGTTCTCCACCTAAAATGTTCTGTTTCCACCTCCTACATGAAGCTGTCTTTAACCACCTTAGCTCACAGTAATCATCCCTTCTTCTAACTTCTATTCACTTGTCTATGTGGTGCATTTTCTTTAATATTTTATTAGGGCAAACTCAAAATAAATTTTTCTGAACCTTCCCAACACACACACACACACACACACACACACACAAACACACACACACTGGACTCCCTCAAAATTTCTATCTAAACTGGCTGCCCAAGATTGGCTATTATCTTTGATGACTACTTTATACATACATACATACCTACACACATTTATTGTACACATGCAATGGTTAACTTGGTGCTAAGCCCCTTATAGTGCATTATATAATTTATTCTCTTACCAGCATATCCATTTGTTCATCAAGTCTTGTGAATTCTACCCTATAAAAGTTTCTCAATTCCAACCTCATCTTTTCATCTTTCTCTTAGGTCCTATTACAGAACCTTAATCTCTCCCACCTAGACTATTGCAGTGAACCTCCCTGACCTCAGCTTTCTCCATTCTAATGCATCCCCTTTATTCCTGACTGACAGCAAATCTAACGTCACTCTCCTAGCTACAGCCTCTGGTGGCTCCAAACCCTTTAGCTTGATAAGATCCTTTACAACGTGCCCATTTACCTTCACAGATTCATCACGCTTTCCCCCTTGCTAAAAATATCCTTTGGTGTTTGCCCTGCAAACACCTCCTCTTCTTTCAAGATCCAGTTCAAAAGTCATCTCCCGTCTATAACTTTCCCTGACATTCCTGAGCAGGGTTGACTGAATCTCCATTTGTGCTTTCACGAGACTGTAATATAGTCTTATTTTCTACCGATTACACTGTAATGGTTATATTACTATTCCCACGTCTTCTTCCACCACTGAGTTTGTTCAGTACACTGCTATCTTTCCTCTCGATTCTGTATTCCCGCAGGCAAAAACCAGGATCTGGTGTAAACTATCCTAAACAAACACCTGTTGAAGAGAATTACTAGGATTAAAAATATATATATCTTCAGAGAGCCTAGGACACAGCTCGACGGGTACTCAGCTTTCAGGGAAGCCTATTTTTATAGAAGCCTGGAGCCTCCCTGGTGAGGCGCTCACCACAGAGTAGGTTTCGTATCGGACTGGGAAGCGGCAGGAGTGGCCCTGACTGCCATACTGACGAATAGCTGAGTCTCACTGACCAACTCGGGTCGTGGCTAAGGGAGGGAGAGGAGTATGACTGACTGAGAGGTAGTAGCACAGTCAAACTGACAAGACAGACTAACCGAAGGTAGCAACAGGTCCCAACCGACTGCCTGACGGACCAAAGGCAGGAAGAAATGACGGCTGGCTTCGTCATCTTTGAAAAAGAGGAGAGCCATCGAAGAACTGCAAGGACGCCAAACACGCGCTTCGCGCCGCGGCTCGCGCGGAAGACGACGGGAAAAAAGGAGGCTGGTAGCAAGCCTCGCTGACTGCGCGTGCGCGTGCGCGTGCGCGTGCGCGGCAGTCTCTCAGTCCTCATTTTCCTCCTCCCCTCCCCCAGCCGCCAAGGCACTGCAGTTCATCCCCCACACTGCCACGCGGCCAGGCCCGCTCACCCTAGGCCCGCCGGGGCTTCGCCGAGTGCGCACGCGCGGTAGCTCCATTTCCCCGCCCCTCACGTGGCTCCTCCCTCTCACCCTAGGCCGGCCTGAGCCGGCCTGGCTGTACACGTGCGCGCACCCGTGCCCGCCTTCCTAGCCACGTGACTCCCGGCTCCGCGCTTGCTCCACTACAGCCTTCCTAACTCTTACTGCCAGAATCCGGCGTTATGGCTGCCGCTGTTCCCCGCGCCGCTTCTCTCTCCCAATTGTTTCCCCGTCTCCTGTTCCTCCTGCTCCTCTCTGCTCCGCAAGGCGTCAGCGGCCTGCACACCAAGGGCGCCCTTCCCCTGGATACAATCACTTTCTACAAGGTAACGGGGCGGGGGACATCGCGCGCAGGTGCAGCCAGACTGCCCAGGGGAGCGCGCACCCGTGGGGGACACAGGGGACAGAGAGCTGGCAGGAGGTGGTCTGTAGCGACAATCCCGTTACTTCCCACCGTCCTGTAGGACTGGTGGAATCTGGGCCGAGGCCGTATCATGACCATGGAGCGTACGTGTTCCAGGGTACCCGCGCACCTTTGCAGTATTTGCACTTGATTCCTCTTTTGCGAGAGAATCGCAGAGGTGCAGCCGAAGGAGCTGGGTGCCTCTTCCCGTCGCATATGGGAAGAGGGCGGTGCCGGGCGAGATCCAATCCTCAAATCCCAAGTAGGAGACTCGGAGGGCGGTACTAGGCGGACGCCACCCGTCGGTGGTGGGGCAAGGTTGGAAACGCGGCTCGTTAGCCTGCGTTTCAGCGCCCCTTTCCCTTTGGCTTGGATTGCAGCCACTGTCCAGATATTCTGCGTCTCCTTAAAAAGTGCTAGAGTTATGAATGAGCTTCGGTTCAGCCACCCTACAGTGAGTGTTTTGGGCCTGGTGACAAATAAAATCGGGTCGAGACATGGAAGGAAGGATTCGCCTCTACCCCCGCCTTCATATTTGCAGAATTGGGGTCTTGGCCTCGGTAAATGGACGTTGGAAATATTGAAGGCTGAATGCAGTCCCAATCCCTTAATTTTACACCCACTGGCACCTTTTTAATTTCGCCTATGAGATGGGCAAGCTAAGTGTTGAGACTTATTAATTTATTTTCTTAATTTGTACCCATTACTGGGAAGTGAAACCAAGAAGTGAAACCAAGAAGTGGAGCTCTAAATCTATATCAAGTGGTTTAAATCTTCGTATTTTCAAAAGGGTTCCTTGTGGAGTTGGCACCGGTGGCTCACAGAATGCAAAGTTTCAAGAATTTAAAAGTGTAGATATGACTGGCTGGTTGTCAGGCACACACCGCACAGCACCCTTTGCTTTGAGGGGCTTTCCTGGCAGAGTGACACCCCTACCACCCAAACATGGATATGGGGTAACATCACAGACCAAATGTGACTTAGAGGGAAACTGCACGGTAACAGTATAGTATTTCCTAATCAATTGGTGTGCCTCCATCTTTATAGCTACCACCCTAGTCTAGGCTATGGTTATGTAGCCTCCTCACTAGCCTCCCTGTTATTACTCTGGAGCCTCTCAGTCCAGTAGCCTAAGTCCTACATGATCTGACCCTTGCTTCCCTCTCCTCTCATCTCCTAACCATTCTCCTCTTTGTGCCCTCTGCTCCAACCACACATGCCGTGCCCTCTGTCCTTTGGCTGTTTCTAGCTCATTACTGCCTTAGGCCCTTTGTACTGGCAGTTCTTTGTGACTAGAACATTCTTTGCCCAATCTTTGAAAGGCTGGCTGCTCCTCATCGTTCAGGCTTGGGTTAAATGTTACCTTCTCAGATTTCCCCCTCCCCCAGTCTAAAGTGCCAGTCACATTACCCTGTTTGATTTCTCTGTAGAGCACTCATCACTGATTTTTTTTTCTTGTCTAGTGTATTGTGTCCCACGCTAGGATATTATATGCTTGTGAAGAACTACCTTGTGTATCCTGTTCACTGATCATCTGCACAGCCTAGCAAGTTACCTGTTACATAGAAGATGCTCAATAATAATTTGTCGAATGAATGAACAAATGTTTTCTCCAGTCCCTTTCTAAATCTCACTCTCTTCCATCACCATTGAACAAAAGGGGAGCTTCCTAGGGTTACCATATACAGGAGACTTGTTCCGTGCTTTGCCTTTCAGTGATTTCCAGTGTCTTTTTTTGTTTCTTGCCCTTTACCATCACTAAAAATGAGAAACCCTGTCTGTTTTCTTTACTGCTGTGTTCACTTAGAACAGTGCCTGGCACATGTTAGGTCCTCACTACCTTTTTATTGAATGAATGAATGAATAATGAATTCATCTATACATTGAAGAAGCAAGTCAACTAAATGTAGGTTATGGTGGAGCTGATTCCTCAAGGATGAAGAAAAGAGAGACTTCTATTTCTTTCTTTTTTTTTTTTTTGGCCGTGCTGGGCCACATGTGGGATCTTAGTTCCCTGACCAGGGATCGAACCTGTGCCCGCTACATTGGAAGCACGGAGTCTTAACCACTGGATCACCAGGAAAGTCCCGAGAGAGATTTTTAAAGCAGTTAAGAGGTACAGGTTGAGTAAAAGAACAAGAAAAAATTAGCTGTGCAAATGTTTGCCATTCAAAACCATTCTGCTGATGGCTAAGAATGGTAAAATAAAAGATGATGGCCTCTCAATTCTATTTCAATGTTACACCACTGTATTATTATTAATATTATTCCATAATATAAATGTAGGCCCCTTGAAGTTAGGTTTTCATGTGTTCTTTTATAAAATTTTCTCCCTGGACATGTAGCATCTGCTATCAAAGCCTGCCCTGGTTTTGTTCATTTATTAGATATTTTCGGAGCATCTGCCACATGCCAGGGCACTGTTGGGCACTGGGGATAATACAGCAGAAAACAGGTCAGAGACGGTCCTTATTCTCATAAATTATATTTTAGTGTAGAGGACCGACAACAAGCAAATAAGGATTTCAGAGAAAGATTAATGCAGTGAAGAAAGTAGCAGGCAGTAGCCTGCTAGAGTATGATGGATATGAAGCAGAATTAGATGGTATGAGTGGGGGAGGCCTCTCCGTTAGGAGAGGACATTTGAACTGAGCTTTGACAACCATGGAAAGAACCACGGAAAGGGCACTCTAGCCAGCAGAGACAGCAAATGAAAAGGCCCTGAGTGGGAATGTTTGCTGTGTTAAACTGAAATAAGGCCAAATGGGCCAGAGGGATGTGATCTGATTTATATTTTTAAGTCTTCCTTGCTCTTAGACTCCAGAACTCAGACTTTTTGGGGTCAGTGACCACTTAAAAGATTACCTGTTCTGGTCCCTCCTCCCTTGTGTCCTCTGGCGCTGTTAAATATTTTTAAAAACGTAAAACGAAATGGACAGCAACCCACAGTAAGAAACAAGGACTAACAAAAACTGAACTGATGTCAGCTTGACTTAATTATGGCAGGGATTGCCTGTGATGAAAAATTAACCTGTAGTGATGACTTTGATTAGAAAAATTAAAAGTTGTAGGAGGAGGGGAGGCAGTACTGCCAACCAGAGGCAGCTTATTAGATAAAATCTATGCATTGGGTGAAACCATCAAAGTGAAGTTTTGGAATTCCTCAGTAAGTTAAATATAGAATTGCTGTATGACCAGTGCAGTTCCACTCCTAGGTATATTCCCCAAAGAGATGAAAACAGGTATTCAAACAAAAACTTGTGCACAAATCTTTATATCAGCACTATTCACAAATAACCAAAAGGTGGAAACAACCTAAATGACCATCTGTTGATGAATGGGTAAACAAAATATGATATATCCATACAATGGAATATTTATTTGGCCATAAAAAGGAATGAAATACCGATGCATGCTACAACATGAATGAATCTTGAAAACATTATGCTAAGTGAAAGAAGCTAGACACAAAAGGTCACTTATTGTATGAGTCCATCAGAGTAGACAAATCCATACAGACAGAAAGCAGATTAGTGGTTGCCGGGGGCTGGGGGAAGGAGGATTGGGGAATGACTGCTTAATGGATCCGTGTTTCCTTTTTGGGTGATGAAAATGTTCTGGAACTAGATATTAGTGATGGTTGTGCAACACAGTTAATGTAATAAATCTCTGTGATGTAAATTTTACCATAATTGAAATAGAAGTCTGGACCCTGACAGTTTAGGTCTTAGAGATCTAACTTCAAGGAAACTGTAGTTTAGGGAGGGGACATTGTCCTAAGCCTGGCCTCTCAGCAACTTCCTATGAGCCCTGAAATTGCAGAGTGCAAACTCTGGACTCCCTAGCCAGAGCATCCTCCGTGGTGCCAACTCCTTTATAGACGGTTGGTTGGTTTGGGTCAGATTTCTGGTTCACTGCCAGAGAAAGGCCCCTGGGATGATGGGCACGACAGGGGCCAACGTGGCGTGTGCTAAGGATGTGTTTCCTTAGCCTTACCAAAAGGGCCACTGGAGGAGAAGGCCTTAGTATATCTGTAGTATTGTTTGTTCCAGACAGTTTGATTAGTGTGAGCAACTACTTAATGGGGTACTCAGTAGTAGACACCGTCAAATTGTTAAGTGAATCAGTGGGTGAATGAATGCATGAAGGTTAGTATATGCGAGCTTGTCTCCCTCGTGGGCTTGTTTTCCACTCTGTTTCTTAAACAGGGGTCCCTTGGGAAAGGGAATTAGCCCCAAAGGTCCTTGGGAACCCCCACTTGCTCAGCTCTGAATGCCCTCAGGTCATTCCCAAATGCAAGTTCGTCTTGGTGAAGTTTGACACCCAGTACCCCTACGGTGAGAAGCAGGATGAGTTCAAGCGTCTGGCTGAAAACTCGGCTTCCAGCGATGATCTCTTGGTGGCAGAGGTGGGGATCTCAGGTATGGACAAGTCTGGGATGACTGAGGAGGGCAGAGGGGGAGGAAAACTAGGAATTATTTCCCTACTTGTAGGGGGAACACCCAGTACCTTTCTGTCTGAGCCACATACTAGGAGTATAAATGGGGTCATGTCCTCTCAAGGAGTCTGGTACCCATGGCAAGCTTAGGTTGAGCAGATTCTGTGACCACAGAACCTCAGCTCAACCTTGCAGGTACCTGAGGGGAGGGAATTCACCATCCTTCACCCTTCACCCACACTGACATCAAACTTACTGTGAGAGCTTGGAGCTCTCCTTGCAGGGGACGGTAGTCAGAGGGGGTGCCTTGCCTCCCGGGGGACAGCGTAGTCAGTTTTTCCATCTTCATTTCAGCTCTTTTGTACCAAAACTATTGGGTTTGGGCTTTTGCTTAAATCCACCAGAGCTGCCACTAAACCAAGGGTAGCTCTCAATGATAGGGACAACTTTAATACATAGTTGCCAACATTTCGTGGTTTTTTGGTCTGTAAAGATGTACACAGACATTGCATTTTTAATCTTCACTTGAACCTCGCCTGAGAAGCGAGATGCATTATCTCCTTTTTATACTTGAGGAAAACTGAAGCTCAGGGAGCTTAAATGATTTGTCTCAGGCTGGGGTAGCAAGGGGCTCATTCAGAGCTCCTCCTAAGTGTGTATTCTTAGGAGGAATGCAGTAGGTTCTTCCCTCTCTGCTTCCTCCCAGCTGAGATGCCACAGTTCCCTAGTGAGCTCTTGAGTCTGGTCTTGGATAGAGGTAGCTGTCACACTTCTTCAGGGCAGTCGATCAAGTCCAACTCAACTGTGTGTCTACTTCTTTGGGGCTTTAATAATATTAACAATAGCTGACATTTCTGAAATGTTTATTATGTGCCAGGCCACTGTGCTAAGTGTTTTACATGTATGTCATCCTGTGGCAACTCTGTGAAGAAAGTTTTATGACTCCCCAAATGAAGAAACAGATGCTTAGAGTAACTAGCTCAAGATTATAAAGTGCCAGAACTAGGATTGGAACCCCACACTTCTTATACTACTACCCAGTAATAGGTGGTCTTGGCCATTTCTTCTTGGCCAGGTGTAAGAAACCAGTTGTAACCCTTGGGGCTGCTGGCTGCCTTTTGGGAAAGACATAGCAAATACTAACAGCTATCACATATTAAACACTTAACTCTGCCAGGTTAAGTGCACATATCCCCTCATTGGTTCCTCCCAACAGAACTCAGTAGGGACCGAGTTCATTACCTACCACACATTCACTAAGCTCCAGCCATACTACACTTTGTAATCCTTAAATATACCCAGCTCATGCCTGCCTCAGAGCTTTTGCACTTGCAGTCCTTTCTGCCTGAGACACTTCCCACAAATTGATGTGGCTGCTATTGATGTGTCCGATATGTCTCCTACATATTCAGGTCCCTCAGCTCATGTCATCTTCACAGGGAGGCCTTCCATGACCGCCCGAAGTGGGCCTTCTCACCCAATCACTGTGTCATATCACCATTTTATTTTCGTTATAGCACTAATCACTTTGGTTCATTGGTTTATTATCTCTCTTCTCACTCTTTGAAGAGTATGAGCTCCTTGAGGTCAGAGAGCTTGATACTCTTAGTCACTCTAAATCACAACTAAGTCCCCAGCACTTAGAACAGTCCCTGGCACATAGTGGGCATATAATAAATATGCAGAATTACCCTTTTTCAGATGAGGAAAATGAAGTTCAGAGAGATTAAAGGATTTGACTAATGCCACATGGCTAGGAAGTAGCAGAGGAGGAATTCAAACAGCCGAGATTCTTCTTCCCCTCAGCTCACATAGGCCTCACAGCAACCTCTTGCCATACCTTCCTCATGTCTTATTCCTCGTTTCTGGTTTCTATTCACAGATTATGGTGACAAGCTGAATATGGAGCTGAGTGAGAAATACAAGCTGGACAAGGAGAACTACCCAGTCTTCTACCTCTTCCGGGATGGGGACTTTGAGAACCCAGTCCTATATAGTGGGGCAGTTAAGGTTGGAGCCATCCAGCGCTGGCTAAAAGGACATGGGGTTTACCTAGGTATGCCTGGTTGCCTGCCTGCGTATGACACCCTTGCTGGAGAGTTCATCAGAGCCTCTGGTATGGAGGCCCGCCAGGCCCTCTTGAAGCAGGGGCAGGACAGCCTTGCAAGTGTGAAGGAGGCTGAGAAGAAGTGGGCCGAGCAATACCTTAAGATCATGGGAAAGATCTTAGACCAAGGTGAGGACTTCCCAGCCTCAGAGATGACCCGTATCACCAAGCTGATTGAGAAGAACAAGATGAGCGATGGGAAGAAGGAAGAGCTCCAGAAGAGCCTAAACATTTTGACTGCCTTCCACAAGAAGGGGGCCGAGAAGCAGGAGCTGTGAAAGGCACTCCAGGGTTTTCAAGGGTTTGGTTGGGTGGGGAGGGGTAAGCTACCTGCTGGCTGTGAGACCCTCCTGGGATATAAGGGAGCGGTAGGAAAAGTGGCACTAAACCAGAAATCTGAGTATGCCCAGATATTGATGCTGGTGTAACTATGCTTGGAACATCTCTGTAACCAGTCCGGTAGAGCTGGAACATTTACTCAGATGGCTTGTGAAATACCCCCTCAGAAGGAATTGGTGCTATAAAGAAGAGTGTACTGCCCAGGTTTTTGACAGATATAATTCTGATTCAATTAAAGTTTCTGTGTTTTGGTTAAATGGACCTGAAGCCATTCAGTTTTCTTTTACAAATTATACTTTGGCCTATGACCTGCTTTCTCCTTTGAATTTATTTTTTAATCTAAGGTGGTGTGGACTCTGCTCTACCAGGGTAACAGACTACCCTGGTAACACTGTGGAAACTAGTCCCAGCTCAAGGCCTACCTTTATTACTTTCCACAGGTGTTCAGATTCAAGTGGACTGATTACGAGTGGTAAAAGGCATTGTCCATTTTCTGGTCCTTAAAATGGAATGGCTGGGCTTCCCTGGTGGCGCAGTGGTTGCGAGTCCGCTTGCCGGTGCGGGGGATACGGGTTCGTGCCCCTGTCCAGGGGGATCCCACATGCCGCTGAGCGGCTAGGGGCTAGGCTCATGAGCCATGGCCGCAGGGCCTGTGCTTCCGGAGCCTGTGCTCCGCAATGGGAGAGGCCACGACAGTGAGACGCCCACGTACCGCCCCCCCCCCCACACACACACCCCACACACAATTTAATGGCAGTATAGTTCCCTTTCATACTCCCACGTAACACACACACACACACACACACACACACACACACACACACAAATTGAATGGCAGTATAGTTCTTTTTCATACTCCATGAGATAAATTCAGCAAATTCTTAGTTTTACCAATATAACCTGGTAGGTTTTTTTAAGAGTTGGATTTAGGCAGCTAAATGATACAATTCAGTCCAATTTGAAAGTTTTTTTAGAAGGGGATAGTTTTCCATCTAAGTCACTTTGTCACTGTTTGTTAGTTACTCAATAAGTACCAACTTTTAAAAAGCAGAGTGGGAGAGCACTGTACTGACTTTCAGATCTCAGGAGTGATGAGCAATAATCTGCAATAGTAAGCTTCATGTTAACATCCAAACTTTCATATAAAACTATTTGAAAATATCAAACTGCAGCTCCTGAAATACATCTAATTGCACCCACATAAAGAAATTTAAGTTGAGCAGAGTTGGCAAATAAAACCTCATTGTCTATGTTCCTCCATTTCAGCCAGATTGGGTATTTAAGATCACTGGAAACAAAAGATGCAGGAAAACCCATGTGTTTAATTGGATGGAACAAAAAAAAAATGTGCAGCTTAAGCTAACAGTTCAAATCAACTAGATAAAAGATGTTCAAACCTAAACACCTGACATAGCACAGATACTCTTAACATTTGACAAAAGAATAACTAATTATATATTAGGCCCAACAATTTCAATATGTCCCCTACTCATTAATTCTAATTGAAAACTTCTAAGATCTTTTTGCATGCCTGTCACTGGTAAACTTGCTTGAGCTGTTCTAATTTTTTCTCATCTACCTAAAACAGGGTCACTTCCAACGAATTAAGTATTCATTGTCTTATGGAAATCAGAATAAGACAAATGACAGGTAGGCATAGAACTCTAAAACTAAATGCATTCAGTCCCTGAATGTGGTCTCATCTAAATTGTAAGAGAAAGAAAAGGGGCAACAGTCTACGGGTACTTCATTGGATGGGTCCATGCTGGGTATCATTATTTTATAAGCCTAGGGTCTTGAGTTGAAGAAACACAGGCTATTGGACAGGACTAGATTATCATACATCAGAGGCTCTTTGTGTGAAGTATTTTTCATTAAAGATAGGCCCTCCCTGTTTCTAGTTTAGAATCTAGTGATTTGCATATGCCACATAAAAATCTTCCCTAACACATCAAATGGATTCCTTCCCTCTACTGCTTAGCATATAATCGCTAATATGGCTCAGATGCTAATCAGACTGTTTTAAGGGAATTTCCAGATAAACTGAAGCACATGAGCCCCTGGATCCAACATGAAGAATCCTGTGCTAAGGAACCTGCAAGTTTTCTCAAATAGTGCCAAGGATAATTTTAATTTACTAATAATTCTTGGTAATTGGTGCCACACACACACAAAATATATATATGTGTGTGTGTAGGCATTTGAATCACTTCAGAAGAGATTGATTATTCAGTAGAGAGCCAAGACAATCTGAGGATTTGAACATGGCCATCAGGATGAAGAATGTGAGATGGAGTGTGTGTATGAGGCCGGGGTGGGGGGGTTGGGGGGAGGGGGGACATGGGACACCCTGGATTTTAGCTCATTTCATCATTGCTTAAGAGTTTGAATCTATCCCTTAACCCCACTGGGTGGTCTTGGTAGCCTTATCTGCAGTAACTGCTTTTCTCATATGGAAAATAGTACATTACCTGGGACCCACTTTTACTTTTATGGAAGCTGAGGTTGCAAAAAAGCTCTGTTCCTCAAGCATAAACTGCTATAGATACCCCACAAATAATTTTTATAAGCATTTGGCTCATGGTTGCTTAGCCTCCACTTGTTACTATGAAATAACATGTCTGCATCTAAGCCGTGACAGCATCTCAAAAACGGAACATGGGGCTTCCCTGGTGGCGCAGTGGTTGGGGGTCTGCCTGCCGATGCAGGGGACGTAGGTTCGTGCCCCGGTCCGGAAAGATCCCACATGCCGCGGAGCGGCTGGGCCCGTGGGCCATGGCTGCTGGGCCTGCGCGTCCGGAGCCTGTGCTCCGCAACGGGAGAGACCACAGCAGTGAGAGGCCCGCGTACCGCAAAAAAACCCAGAAAAAAACAAACAAAAAACAGGGAACATGAAAAAGTATAAACCTGAGCCCACCTTTTGGGGAAAGTCAAAAATGACAGTGAGGTATATCCAAGTGCCCACTTTTTGTTAAAGGAAAAAGAGAATGTTGGGGTGGAGTTAATTCATAACTGAAGAAGCAGGCAAAGACTTTTTCAGGGCTCAAATAAGGGCATTTAGTATCATAGGACAGAAAGGAAACTAGGAGGAAAAACAAACAGTTCCTCTTTCTACTGTGTTGTGTGTCTGAATAAATGATCTCAGCCTATGGGTTCACATACCCTTGGATAAATCATGTCATCAGCCTGCCTGAAATCCTCCAGTAACTTCCCACTAAATTTAGAAATCTCATTTCTTCCCCTGGCTACAAAATCCTGATTGCTCTAATCCTCACTCCACCTTCTATCTCAATCTGTACCCCTTTTCTGCTCCTTTCATTAAGTCCCAGGCACTTGAGCCTTTTTTTATAGTCACTGGAACATGCTCAGCAGTTTTCTACCTTGGGGCCTTTGACTTGTATTTGCTTTTCCATGGCTGACTCTTCATCATTCAGGTCAGATAGCACCACTCAAGAGGTCCTCTTGTGACCCCATGTATCACATACCCTGACATATTTTATTAATCAGGACTTAATTACAAACTAATATTTATTTTTATTGTCTCTTCCCCCACTTCAGCCACTAACTAGGATATAGAGTTCATTTACCATTATATCAGCAGAGCCTAACATGGAATCTGGCACGTAGTAAATAAGTGCTCAACACATAAATGTTGAATTAATGAATGCAAGCACGCAAGGTACTTTAAACAAAATGACTAGTGGCCTTGGAATAATTTTAAATTCACAAATATTACCATCTTTCTGAGGAATATAACAATGCAAAATTGAGATGACTTATACCATTTAAAAGGTTATGGCTTCTAGGAATCTGAACAAAAATGAACCAGGCAGAAATGCCAACTTAAGATGAAAGTGTTTAAATAAATTAACCCATCCATTTTAAATAGATTTGCTATGCTTCACTTAATTCTGAAGAAGGAAGAATATATACTTCCCATATTAATAAATCACAGCAAAAAAGTAGGAAGAGTTTCAATAACAAGGCTGTAGATACATTGAAACCCCTTTTTATATTAAAAGTTAGAATGAAAGACAAATCCAGACTGAACATAGTGATTGCAAAATATAATGCAATTTTGAACAATTAAAATTATGAAAATATACAAAATTGATGGGCAACACAGCTAGGCATTTGTACATTTTCCATTATGTGGAGAACACTAAAAAGTTCTCTACCTTTTATCCACATCAGATAAATGATTTAAACCAAATGTTTGCTTTGGAGAGTCTTAACTTAGGATCTCAGTAGTATAAAAAGCAGTAATTTTTCAGTCTGTAAACAGTAGTCGTGTTTTTTCTCCTCTCCTTTTTTTTTAAATATCAATTTTCCACACAAAAACAAAATAAAACAAAAAACCCACACAAACTAAAAACAGCAGCAGCAGCAGCAATGAGTTATTTGGGAATTCTCTTCAAATACCAATTACATACAATTGCTGGAGAGGGTGCTTTTTACTCATGTAAGAATATATGTGTATATATATATATATTTTTTTTAACTGTACACAATTTATAGTGCATGACAATTTCCAAAAGAACAGATCAATAAAAGATATTGGCCATTTCTGCAGTATTTCATTCTTTTTACAATTATCTCAAAATGTAAGAGGTTGGATCTAATTGAAATGCTACATTTAATAGAGAAATCAACATGTAACAAAGGAAGCATAACCCCAACATAACATTATCTGTCACTAAAACCAGTAGAGGACCCAGATGCCCCTAGGCAAGAGACTAGGTAGGTAGACCACTGGAGTCACACACTGTCCCTGAGGACCAAGGCCAGCCCACTGAGCACAAATATTCTAGAATGATCACGGTCAGTTAATAGACTTGTTTCAAAGAACATTTCTATTTCTATGTATAGTATTTTTGGATATTCAAAGAAATATCATTTCAAGAACACATGCCATACACACATACCCCCAACCCCATACACAAGGTTCCATCTAAATAGACCATATTTTTATGAAATTATGATGTTATTAAGTTAGATTCAGAATCAGAATTTTTAATTCATCTTGTTCAAGACAGTTCTTTTCTTATGGGATGGGGAATGACAGTTGTGGCTACCAATTAACATCAAAACTGTTTTTTTAAAATTACTGGATAGACTAGGATTTCTAACAAGTCTTTTTTTGACCAGGTAATTCAGTAATTTTCAAAAAAGTTTCCCTACAAGTTGAGACAGTTATTAATCATCCTACCAAACTGTGAATCTAAAAAAGTCAAAATGATAGGGACAAAATGCAATTGCTTTGCATACAGAGATTTTCCAAGCTCTTTTTTGGTTGCTTTTAAAAGAAAAAAGTGTCACATTTCACTGGAGAAATGAGTTGGAAAGGACCTTGAAGGTCTTCAAGACCAATCCTCCAGCAGATACTTGAATTTCCTCATCAAATTCATTTCTTTGCTTTTCAGAATTACTAACTAACGGTATTTGGGTAACAAAGACGAAAAACAGAGACACAGATTCAAACACAAAAACGTTACCAAAGCAGTTGTATAAAATGTGTAACATTTTCAAGAGCAATGTTCATCTTTTCTGTCAAACCAACCTCTGAAGCCAGTCTTGGGGAGCTCCAGATGAACAACGTAAACACCATCCTGGTAATAATTCACAAGTTTGAAAAAAGTAAACTGAACCTCAATTGATAACATTTCTTTTGCCAGCCTAAATCTTAAAACCTAGGTTAAATCCATATTAATATACATTCCTTCCTTTCTTCCTTCCCAAACCTCCCACTTAAAAAACACTAAAGTATTAAATCTTTACTTTCAAGCATATATACATGTATATACATTTACATATACATGTATATATGGTTGAAAATATACATAGATATGTAAAAGCATATACATATATATATATATAGCTCACAAAACCAATGACACTGGTGTTAGACTTGCCTGCATAAATTATGTACACCTCTCTTCTTTAAAACAGTGATTCCCATCTTTCCCAAACAGACGAAAGACAGCAAGCTAGTCCTCAGCAGGCTTATAAAGTGGTCTGCGCTACTTTCCCCTCCAAAAAGAGCTGTAAGGTAACAGAAGGCTACTTCTGATTTAACTCTGACAGGAGCTAGGATGGGGATGTCTCGGCCATTTGGGATTATTAAGCTGAAAAACGACAGCCTGTGGGCATCTGAGTGATGTCCTTCAGTGGCAGGTGCTTATGCCAAATTTCATCTGAGGTCCTTTGGGTACCTGCCTTGGGTTCTGTGAGAGCCACGCATTTGAGGAAGCCTCAAAACTAAACTGCTAATGTGGAAAGAGGGCCTGCTCCCAATCATGGTCCCCCTCTTCTTCTGCCTTCTGCTTCCTAAGGCTCAAGGACCAGACCAAAACACGCACTACTATAATGGTAGGGTCATTCAGCTGCTCTGAGGTCGATGCTTTATGCTTAATTTCTATTGCTGCTTTCCCCCCACCCCACCAGATGTTTCTGGTGATAGAAGGGAAGAAGAAGAGTGGAGTTCTCTTGTGGCTGCCATATGCATATGAACATGTATAAAAAGTGGTCAAACCCAGACGAGGGTCCTGCTTCCGGTTTATATACAATAATTTAATCAGTTGTATACATTTAATACCTAAAAAATTAATTCACGATCAAAGTCCTTCATGCATTTTATGAGGAAGTTCTGGATTAAAATGATGGTCAATCAGATGTAGCTTTTGCCTGGGAAGATGATGTCATTTTCTGTTGTAGAGTCATCAGTGCTTGTGGTTCACACTAACTTAAATTTTTAGTTTCTTTGTAGTCTCAAGTCTTTTTTTCAGCAGCTCCCCAATTTCTAGAAGTGAGTGCAGGTAACTGCTCTGCACCTTCCCTTGTACAGTCTTTGAAAATTTTCTCTCTTCCTACAAAGGAAACAAGAATTAGTGGTCTTGCTCAGAAAGCATTCCCCCAGATTAGAGACCCTCAGGTATAAGTTAAAATTACCACTACTTCTGGTCTCACTGCAAGCTCCATCAGAATAGCGTGGGTTATTTTCAATTTCATTAAATGCAAAGATGGCTAAACTCATCACAGATGTATATTTTTCCATGTGACTTTTCACTAAGACCCATTGCTTTAGCATTACCAATCTTTCAAGTAACCTTTGTTATAAATTATATCAAGTCAGAAAAGCGAGATTTCTGATTTCTAGTTTTCATCAAGAAAAAAAGTTAGGGGCTTCCCTGGTGGCGCAGTGGTTGAGAATCTGCCTGCCAATGCAGAGGACACGGGTTCAAGCCCTGGGCTGGGAAGATCCCACATGCCGTGGAGCAACTGGGCCTGTGAGCCACAACTACTGAGCCTGCGCGTCTGGAGCCTGTGCTCAGCAATGAAGAGTGCGCACCGCGATGAAGAGTGGCTCCTGCTTGCTGCAACTAGAGAAAGCCCTCGCACAGAAACAAAGACCCAACACAGCCAAAAATAAATAAATAAATAAATTTTAAAAAAAAACTTTAAAAAAAGAAAAAAGTTAGAAAATTATTACTAAGTACTTTAGCCATAAAATCACTACTATTTTGTTATGAGCTGTACAAAGTGGAAAAATTGAGATTTCTTATTATTAGTTTCATCGGAAAAAAAGTAGAAATTTATTATTAGTTTAGACTTATCACAGCCACTTTTTAAAGGCATCAAATTTACCAGTATCATCTTTTCTAGTTACAATATTGACAGGCCTCCCTCCATATTGACAAAGTCCACGATCGTGTTCCAGAGGCCAAACAACTAAAAAAGACCAGTTTTCCTAAGGCTGCTCAAATATGTGAGTTAAATATTTGCTGCACGTTTGACCTGTGGTAGAAAGCACAAAAAATAAAGGGGATGGAGTGTTCAAAAACAGAAAGAAGGTTGACTGAAAACTGGTTAGCTTTACATGAAGTTGGCAGTACTTTAAAGCCCAAAAGAAACCAGATAAGCACACTTTATGACCCAACAAGTGCATAAAAAGGTATGTACACAAATACATTTCATTCAGTACTATATGTAAAAGCAAATGTACAGAAACAACCTAAAATATGTCCAATGGCTATGGTACATTCATATTTTGAACACTATACAGTTGTTTAAAAGAACAAGATTGATCTAGATGCATTAGCCTGAACAGAACTCTTGAATATTGGCTGAGTGAAAAAAAAACATGCTTCTGAATAAAATAAAGTGTATATAATTTACTTTAAAAAAACCTAACAGATGTTAGAGTACATTATAAAGTTACATTAAGACCAGATGGTTTTTTTAAAAAAGGGTGGGGAGGGGGACACTTCCCTGGTGGTCCAGTGGATAAGACTCCATGCTCCCAATGCAGGTGGCCCAGGTTCGATCCCTAGTCGGGAACTAGATCCCACATGCATGCTACAACTAAGAGTTCGAATGCCACAACTATGAGCCCACATGCTGCAACTAAAAGATCCCACATGCTGCAACAAAGACCTGGTGCAACCAAAATAAATAAATATTTTTAAAAGGAGGGGAGGGGTGTCTTGGCATACAACCAGTTTCAGTGGATACCGCGAGGGAAGAGGAAAAGGGGACCAGGAGTAGGGATAGTACTCCTGAGGCCTTGTTCATGGTGTTTCAAGTTTAGAAAGAAAGGAAGGAAGGAAAGAAAAAAGTGAACCTAAGGTAAATGGAACTGAAGGGTTTTATTTACTTTTTTCTTTTTTTAAACCCAAAAGAAAGTACTGAGCACTACATGGATCCAATATTTGGTGGCCGGTGCTGCTCAGTATGTTATATGTATCATGACTTTAACAAAATAAGCAATACAAAGCCATTATTGTTTTGTTTAATCTTCACTATAACCCTATGAAGTAGGTATTATTGTATTCGAGCAGGACACTATGGGGCCTTCCTGGGACAGGCCTTCCCCCACATCCTCTGCTTTAGCTCTTCTCTGAAGTACCTAGATAATAGTATTTGATGCAAATTTCCTGAGTTGTTTTGCAGATGTGAAAGCAATCCCCCCATCAAATAGAAGATGTTAACTACTTGATGACCATGAGCACATAGCCCCAAGCCTCCTAGAGCCTAAGGACTGATAAAGTTAACCCCTGTGACACGACCCTGTTCCCCCATCATCAGCCAATCAGAGAACTGTGCACGATCTGATCACACACCCTGCGACCCTCCTCCCTCACCTGGCTTTTAAAAATGCTTTGCTGAAACCCTTCAGGGAGTTCTGGGCTTTTAGGGCATGAGCCACCCGTCTACTTGCACTGGCCTTGCAATAAACCTTTCTCTGCTCCAAACTCCAACGTTTCAGTTTATTTGGGCTCACTGTGCACTGGGCACACTAGCTTGCATTAACATTATTATGATTTCCATTTTACAAATAAAGAAACTGAGGCCCAAAGAGGTTAAGCAACTTTCCCAAGGTCAAAAGATGAAGACAGAACCAGGGCTTGGAAAATCTAGAAAGTAGCCCAGAGTTAAGGATAACCTCTAGAATAATCAAAATGAGAAATCTTATTCCTCATTTCAGGAGGCAGATCTTTCAACAAGAACAACCACTCAATCCTCTTGACAACTGCAGGGCTACTATGCCTGTCACCTTTGTATCCAACAGTCCCTCCCACATACCATTGAGGCAGGAGATAGATGGGCTCCAGGCTAGGCATTTACAACTGGCCTCCTGTTCACACCTCATGGGATGAGGAGAAGATGAGCTCCAGGCCGGACATTCATTACCAGTCCCTGTTTACCCTGTTTACATTTCCTGAAGCAAGAGACAAAAGGGCTCCAGGACTACATGTTTATGACTGGACTCCTGTCTATATTTCGAGATGTGCACCTCAATATAAAAACCAGCAACAGGAACAGGGTAAATAACGGGACATTGGGCATTTTTATGGCAGGGACAGAGTGGGACTAAACCCTATTAAATGATCCAGCGGTCACACACCTCCCATCCTTGGGGCAAGGGAACACTAAGCATGTGCAAAGGCCTACACAGCATCAAAAAGGCAGGAGATGCCAGACCATAGTAAGTCCTGCCATCTCCTCCCAGAGGCTTTTGCAGTGGGATCCATCTTAACTGGGTGCATGCGCACCCAGGGGAGGGTCCAGAAACAAATTAGCCCTGGGGTCAAAACAATACAACTGGCCAAAAAGAAGACAAAGACCCGGAAGACTGACACCTTATAAAGGATTTAAACTTCCCAAAGGCGCGACTCTGAGTTTGCCCGTGCATCTTTCCGCACGTACTTTGCTTTTCCAATAAACTTTTTTTACTTTTCTTTACCTTCTGCCTCCTTGCCTGAATTCTTTCCTGCCACGGCACGTAAGGACTAGGGAGCCAGGCCCTAGCTGCTGGCCCCTGTGGTCCAGTTGTTAGGACTCCCGGTCTGGGAACTAAGATCTTGCTTCCTGCTACTGCTCACTGCTGCTTGCTGCAAGCTGCCACTTACTGCTGCCTGCGTCCGAAATCACCATGGGCTCTGGCTCTGCCAAATGACTCATGGTGCGCCACACAATTCACTTTCCTGCCTCTGTGCTGTTGTCTGTGCCTCCTCCTGCTTGGGATTCCTTTCTTCCATTCCTGTCTGCCTGGTGAAAATTTATTAATCCTCAAATGTCCCCTCTTCCAGTGAGACTCTTTTTGACTCACTCAGATTTTTGTGCCTATATCGTTATCTCCAATTTAGTAATTTGTATGCATTGCTCTACAGCCAGACTCTACAGCCAGGTCTTTGATCATTATATTTCTACAAGCTTTAAGCCCAACAACAGTGAGCTCAATAAATTTATATCTACTTATTGAAAATCTCAAAGATGTCCAGCAAAGCCCAACCACAGGAAGCAATGTGACGTCTGTCCAAGTGTGCAATCCTTAAGATTTTAAAGAATAGGTACTATAGTTTCGAGTTCTTACTTTTCTATACTATTCACAAAAGGGGATGGGAGTTTAGAGCACAGAATGAGTTTGCATTTAATCTAAAAAGTCAAAAGTTAAACAGCTCCAAATCTACTACTATGAATTACCAGATCTCTTTTATAGGTAAAAGGGGTCCAAAAGGACTAGCAAGGACCTTTTGGCATGCACATGGGGGCAGAAGGCAGATTCCTGCCTGGGATGTACCTGTTTCACAAGGATTTAATTACTAGGCCTTTACTGGGTAACCAAGTACCTGGAAGTAAGTCATAAAGGCTAATGGCAGACACAAATGTGTTAAGGGGATAGAGGAGAGGGAGAGGTGGAGGTGGTTCTGGATGGTGGGACTGGGACTCATTTGGGGCTGGGAACTGGGAGGTGCTACTCTTTATTTTCTAATTATCTTGTAACAAGCATACATTTTTGTCTGTAAAGAAACAGTGAAACAGTACGGAGCAGTTAAAAGGAACAAGGTAGATAAGTTACTTATATGTAATGATCTCCTAGAGACTAAACACAAAACAAGCGACTAAACAATAGGTATAATACCCTATCATCTGTGTTTAAAGGCAAGATGTGGGGGGAGGGGCACGGTCATAACACTTGTAAATGGGTTCTCTAACTCAGGAAGATTACACAAGAAATCATTGATAACAGCAGTTCCTTCTAAAAAGGGAACTAGGGAATGGGTTAGAATGGAAAGGAGACATTTCACTGGACATTCTTTCTTTACTCTTTGAATTTCTTTTTTTACCGTGTACATATTTTACTTTCCAAAACAATGTAAGGCTTTAAAAAAGGAAGACAAAAATACTAAAGAATTAAAAAAAAAAAACTGAAGAATTAGTAATCCATCAATCAGTACCTCTAATCACCACTGAAGTCTATATTCATTCTAATGTACATAAGAAAACAGTTGAATATATAGCTTAACTGGATAAAACCAAACTTCTAGCCAACACTTGTCTGCTTTCTTTAATCAGTCTTTGGAAATGTTAAATGCTCTGAGCCCTTTCCCACAGTAAGCCCTTTTTTCAAAGCTCTAACATGTTGACATTTTACAAAAGAGGGGTTCACAACCTTTTAAAGCTGGTGTGCCAAGCAAGATTCCATTCACTCCCTTCCCTAGAAGGGCCTGGGTGGAGGTCTTAGGCTAGGATGATGCCCGCCCTCAGATTGCTGGATGAGCTTCCTCATCAGCAGAGGCTTAGGTCAGACAAACTACTCAAGGAAAGCATTTTCTCGCCATCGGAGTTTCATCCCTGGAACAACTAGCCAGAATCAGGTGGCTCCACCAATGCTCTTCTGGCTCCTATCAAAATCCTAAACCTACTCCAAGCTGGTACGTGTTAACTCACCTGACACCATTTGTTTGTTTTATTTAATTAACTTTTTAAAAAGAATCCACATTTTTTAAAGTGAGACTTTATCAGGGATTTTGCTAGTAGAATTTCAAGAAATCAGCCTAAAATAATGATCAGGAGAACACTAACCGACTAGTACCTTTGATTCCATACTTGTTTCCATTCCTTTTTGGCTGGCTTGCTCTGGCCTCATTATTACTGACATAATTAGTTCTGATGTCCAGCATCTTTTCTTTTCCATGTGATAATTGCTGGGCTGGCAAAGAAACCAGCCAATCCAACAGCAGGTAAGTTCTCAGTCAAGGAGACTGTCCCTGAATCTCAAAAGTATGCCTGGTTTCCTATGGTGCTCAAAACAGGGACAATACTAATTCTACTCCTCAACAATTCATCAGTTGTTTTCACAGTAAAAGAAAACCCCCAAAAATGTATTCAAAGGTGGAAAGCAAGAGGGGGGATGAAGGGGGAGGAGACACCATCACCACCAAGACTACAGCAAAAAACCAGTGCCAGGCACCTTCTAATCACAAGTCCCATAAGGAGAGAATAATGAATTAAAAATTAACTTGTCCCTGTGATAACAATAAGAACACTTGAATATCTATATATAACTTATTGCTGATCAACTATAGTCTCTTACCATACAGTCTCTTACCAGTGAGAGGGAAGTGTCTTCTAAAATAAGTTCTTCAAGTTTAAGTGCAATTAGATGTGTTTCAAGTCCTTTAATATGATCCACAACATTCGAAATTAAAGTCTGAAGCCCAGTAACATAGTCTTGGAAACTGGTAAAGACAGGTGGCTGGAAAAAAAAGATTTTTAAAAAGTTGAAAGATTATCAAACATATTTCTCCCATGCTATATCACATAAGATATACTAATTTCATGCTATAGCATTACTTAATTCTATTAATAGTAACAGGATGGGACTTCCCTGCAGATCCAGTGGTTAAGACTCTGCAATTCCACAGCAGGGGGCGTGGGTTCAATCCCTGATTGGGGAAATAAGATCCCACATGGTGTGTGGTGTGGCCCCCGCAAAAAAAAGTAGTAACAAGGACAGATATAGTTTTGGATATTAAAAGAGTCTCTCAAACCAAGGTAAATTTAATAGCCACCAAATGCTAACTCAGTAATGATGACTTTTTTTCAGTGTGGTTTTATTTCACTCTGGGGAAGTGGAGGTGAAAAAACAAATAAACAAATCTTAGTTGGTCATTATTCAACTTCAGGTTGGGAATCTCCTAGAACACTAAAGGAGATGAGAAGAACCAAGACTTCATTTCTTCTCTTTATGTCTTTGAGATTTCCTCTAACGTTAATAACAGAAACAGAAACTCTAAATTCTAATGGAAAAAATGATGCATGACAACAATCAAGAAAATTCTGAAAAAGAGCCATTAAGGGGAACTTGCCCTAATAGATATGAGAGTATATTATAAAGTTACATTAAATCCAGATGAGACTGGTATATAAGTAAACTGACAAAGACTGAAAGGACACAAATCCCAAGATAGAGCAAAGAATATAAAGGAATTTAAATAGTGACCTTTCAAAACAGTGGTTTTCAAGCGGATGAATGGTATTGAATAGCTAGCTAGACATATTGTGAAATATAAAATAAATAAAATGACAAAATAAATTCCAGACAGATTTAAATACTTAAATTTTTTAAAAAAATACATCGAAGCACCAGAAGAGGATTTAGGTAGTGGCTTCTGAGATCATAAATTGAAAAGGTCTTTCTTTTTTTATTTATTTTTATTTTTTTTGCAGTATGTGGGCCTCTCATTGTTGTGGCCTCTCCCGTTGCGGAGCACAGGCTCCGGACGCGCAGGCTCAGCGGCCATGGCTCACAGGCCCAGCCACTCCGCAGCATGTGGGATCTTCCCAGACCGGGGCACGAACCCATGTCCCCTGCATCGGCAGGCGGGCTCTCAACCACTACGCCACCAGGGAAGCCCTGAAAAAGTCTTTCTAAACATAATACTAACCTAAGAACAGTTAAAAAAAAAAAAAACTTGGGAAAGGGACAATAGGTGGGTGGGCGAGTGGGAGGTACAAACTACTGGGTTAAGATAGGCTCAAGGATGTATTGTACAACATGAGGCATATAGCCAATATTTTGTAATATCTGTAAATGGAAAGTAACCTTTAAAAATTGTATAAAAACTAAAAAAAATTTTTAATCACCATACATTTGGAAATTATTGAATAGCACCTAAACAAAACAATGGTCAAAGAATAAATCACAAGTATTAGAAAGAAATGTTTGCTATGTCAGATGAAGTACCAAATTTGTGGGATAAACATAAAGTGGTGATTAGCAGCAAATATGGAGTCCAAATCCCATTAGAAAAAGGATAAAACCATGAAACCAATGATCTAAGCATTAATTCAAAGGAGTTAGGCATATTTTTTAAAAATTACTATATTAGGGCTTCCCTGGTGGCGCAGTGGTTGAGAGTCCGCCTGCGGATGCAGGAGACACGGGTTCGTGCCCTGGTCCGGGAGGATCCCACATGCCGCGGAGCAACTAAGCCCGTGAGCCATGGCCGCTGAGCCTGTGCGTCCGGAGCCTGTGCTCCGCAACGGGAGAGGCCACAACAGTGAGAGGCCCGCATACCGCAAAAAAAAAAAAAAAAAAAAAAAAAAAAAAAAAAAAATTACTATATTAACCAAAAAATCACTCAAGGTAAAAGGCATGTCAAACTGAAAACAACTGCATCACATAAATGAAACAGGATTATGTTAACACTACTATGTTAAGAGTCCAATAGCTCAAAACATATCAATGGAAAAAATACTACTACCACAATAGGAAACTTGGGCAAAGACAGAAACAGAAAATATATCAAAGAAATCCCAGCAGTGATACAATTTAAAAAACAGATAAACACAAGAAACCTAACCAATCAACTAGTAAGGCCAGCTTTTCACTCAAGAAGTCTTCTTTGAAGGTGCAACATCAATAGAATGTTTTTAACGCAAATTGGAAAAAGGAGGGTACCAATGTTTGCCTATCAAATGGGTAAGGATACAGACACACCACACCACTGGGGAACGTAAAAACAGGTATCTCCAGCTTTTTGAAAGTTCGCTTTACGCCACTTAGCTTTCATGAAAGGCCTACATTAGTACCTATTTTGGCTAACCAAAAGAAATCCAGAGGATTTTCGCTTTCACAGGAAAAAGAAGGCAAAAAGCATTTGCAGCAAGCTGTTACAGAAGCAGCACACACCCTAAGCAGCAAAAGTGGCACCGGAAGTGCCACTCAATATCAAGCCGCCACAGTGGTGAACTATGTCTGTAAGCATCTGTGCTTTATCTCAATTTACTTTGTGCAACCATTAGCAAGATGTGTCCTAAGGTAATTGCTTCTTCCCTTTATGCCACCTGGGCTTAAGAAAGGTTTCAAAGGAATGCTATACTTCTGGATAGCAGGGGAAACCTGTATACATAGTAATGTCAGATCTAAGAGACAGCCTAAGGAAATCATATTACAAATTCATCTTGTGTTTGTCCATATTTTAGTAGCAGCACTATTTATAATATTACAAGAAAATCAGAACCAACTAAACATTCAACAATGGGAATAAGTTATGGTATATTAATATAACACGATAGTACATAACCATTAAAAGTAATGAGATACATCTATATTTGCTGAAATAAAGAGATGTCTAAGATACCCTATTAAGTGAAAACAAAAACAAATAGCAAAGTTGCAGAACTTTCTATAGAGCATGATTCTGGTTTGTATGCAGTGGCTATCTCTGTTTACTGGGAAAACGGGTGATCTTCACTTTATTCATATATTTAGGTTACACTGACAATCAGAAAAATAGGCAGCTATTCTCATTTTTGGAAATTAGAAAAGCAATAACTACAAAAACTCTCACAAAATCTAAATACCAAAAGCTATTTGACAAGCACTAGGAGTGTAGGTTTTCATTAGAAGAGAAAATCACACAACTCTGATCAATTCTTTCAAACTTTGCACTCATGTTCTGTTAAATTATCTTGAACAAAGTGAAGGAGAGAAATGAATGAATGGCAACACCCAGGACAAGTGTCAAATCTAAAAAATTCCTGAACTGTTACTGAATTGTGCAGGAAGTTAATATTACTAATAAAACCATCAACATTTTCAAACGACAATGGTTACTATATTCCTACAGTGAACAAAAATCTTCCATTAATAATAATAAGATAAATTCAAACATTAACAAAACAGCATGCCATTAGAGAATAAATCCTAAACATCTTTCCTTATGAAAAGGATATAAATTATGTTAATGTTTTACACATGCAAAAATTAAATCAATTAAGATGGGAGGAAACTCCAAAATTGAATACAAACAGAAGTAGATGAATCTTATTTACATCACACTAATAATAATCTAAGTTTTTAATTCCAGTGCTTTTACAGAGTACCTCAACTGTCTACATTCACTGGAACATATTCTAAGGACAAAAAAGAAATGCAAAAATTTGAACTTTATTTAGTGGCTTTGTTATTGGAACTGGTAGGGGAACCAATGTACTAATTCCAAAACTATTTAGTATTTATTGTGAAACAGCCAATGAATAAATATATTGATGCTGTTGGGAACCATGGTTCTTACTCTGAAAAAACTACAAATATGGAATGAGGGAAGGAATGGAAGAAAGAACACTGATATTGGACTAAAACTAGAGGTATCAGTAAGAATTAATTATGTAAAACGTGTGTGTGAATAAATTTCCTGTCTCTCTTCACGGACATTAACTAGAAACAGTAAAACCCTAATAGCAATTAGTATACCTAACAACTAGATCTTGGTGTTTTGAATACCATCCCCATAAGGGAACCAGGGCTCATTGAAAATAATGACTGATTTCAGTTCAGTGGGTGGGTACAAAGTGCTTGGAGCATTTTTGTTGTTTCAGACAGTAAGGGCTCAAAGACCAATGATGTTCAAGGACAGGAACCAGCTTAAAGTGGCTCCCATTAGCCAAATCTGTGCATCCCAAAGAAAATGATGATAATGGTTTACAAGGTAAATTTTAAAAAGAATGAGTCCACAGTGATATTAAAAATATACAGCTCGGGCTTTCCTGGCGGCACAGTGGTTGAGAGTCCGCCTGCCAATGCAGGGGACACGGGTTTGTGCCCCGGTCCGGGAAGATCCCACATGCCACGGAGCTGCTGGGCCCTTGAGCCATGGCCACTGAGCCTGTGCATCCAGAGCCTGTGCTCCGCAACGGGAGAGGCCACAACAGTGAGAGGCCCGCGTACCACACACACACATACACACACAAATATATATATACAGCTCTATTTTACAGAATGCCAGTTAATAAATGATAGATGATTGGTAGAATTTTTTAAAATCACCATTGTGGAACCACCAAAGAAATAAATGATTCATGCAAGTTAGACTAACAATGGATGTTAAAACCAGTGGGTAAAAGGCTGGTGGGGAACAGAATATTCAGAGCCTCAAAGCATCATCTCACAGATTAATTACATGGGGAGGAAAGACACTCTTACAATAAAGAGATCCAGCAGATACTTCCTTTATCAAATAATTAAATCTGAAATTATCAATAATGGGACATAACAGCATTAGTGCCTCCTAATTCAATTGCTAAAAAGGACACAGCATCTATGTTTAACCTAAATCTACGGAAACAATTAGCCAAATCCAGACTGTGGGACAATCTACCAAAAACCTAGCTAGACTTTTCAATAAAGACAAACAAAAGCTAAGGAAGTACGCTTGATGAAAGAAAGGTACAGAGAAATGACAACTAAAAGCTGTGTCAGATCCTTAGTAGGATTCTAGTATTTTGAAAAAGACTATACGGATGTAACTGGGATAACAGGGAAAAGGTTAATATGGACATTATAATATTATTGTATCAATATTAAATATCTTGAGTGTGAAAATATCTTGAGTATTATGGTTTTGTAGGAGACTACCCCTGTTCTACCCTGGTGTGTTAAGTATCACAGTCTGTACTTTTCTTTCAAATGGTTCAACAAATGGGGGTAGGGGAGGTAGAGAATGAGAGAGAGAGAGAGAGAGAGAGAGAGAGAAAGAGAGAGAGAAAGCAAATGTGGCAAATTGTTAACAAGTGGTGAATCTAGGTAAGGATGTCTGGGTGTCATTATACTAGTCTTTCAGCTTTTCTGCAGGTGTGTAATTTTTTTAAAAAGCTGGGGAGAGAAAATGAATGCATATTGGGTCCTATGATCTCTTACAAAATGCAGGAAAACAGTGAAAAGAAAAGGCAGCATGCAGCCAGATTGTTACTTGTGTTTTCTCTGTTATTACCATGATGATGCTGGTTTCTTTTTTCTTCTTCTTCTTTTTCTGTAAATTTAATTTGTATGGTCGCAGGACACTCTCACAGTAACTGGACACCCAAAGGATAATAGAAATAGTCTGAAAGAGGAAAAATTGCAAATTCATCAATAAGGATTACACTCAAGATATCTATCAAGAACAAAGATTATGAACTAAACAAATTCTATGCAAACAGCTCTTCTATGCAAATCTCTTCAAGTTCTCTTGTAACTCTCCACTCTCTAATTTCTACAATCACCACATTGATCCAGGTCTTCATCTCCTACTCAGAATACTGTCTTTATTCTTTCTTCTGGCTCTCCCAGCTCTAAACGCATCCTCTACTCCAGTAGTCCCCAACCTTTTTGGCACCAGGGACCGGTTTCATGGAAGACAATTTTTCCATGGACGGGGGGATGGTTTGGGGATGATTCAGGCTCATTACGTTTATTGTGCGCTTTATTTCTATTATAATTACACTGTAATATATAATGAAATAATTATACAACTCACCATAATGCAGAATCAGTGGGAGCCCTGAGCTTGTTTTCACTTGCCACTCACTGATAGCATTTTGATATGAGTCTGCAAGCAATTGATTTATTATGGTCTCTGTGCAGTCAAAACCTCTCTGCTAATGATAATCTGTATTTGCAGCCACTCCCCAGTGCTAGTATCACTGCCTCAGCTCCATCTTAGATCATCAGGCATTAGATTCTCGTGAGGAGCGCACAACCTAGATCCCTCACATGCACAGCTCACAGTAGGGGTCGCGCTCCTATGAGAATGTAATGCCGCTGCTGATCTGACAGGAGGCAGAGCTCAGGCGGTAATGCAAGTGATGGGGAGCGGTTGTAAACACAGATGAAGCTTCGCTCACCTGCTGCTCACCTCCTGCTGTATGGCCCAGTTCCTAACAGTCTGTTAACAGACTGGTTAACAGTCCTTGGCCTGGGGGTTCAGGACACATGCTCTACTCAGTCCAGTTTTCTTTCACTTCCTTTCAGAAGATGGGGATCCATTAACATCCTTTTCACTGAAGTGAAAAGTCCAAATTCCTAGGTATGGAATCCAGAGTTTCTGTAAAATATGCCTCTCCCCACACACCTCTCCATCCAGATAAGATACTGCCTCACCTGCAAACCTTAAATTGTGTATGAAGAAATCTCCCCAGTTGGTCAGCACATATTCTTCTCTGAATTAAGTTAGGTGTTTACATGTCTTCACCTATGCTACAGTGTATTAACATACATATACACATGCAATTATTTCTCATTCACTCATTAAGTATCTCTTAGGCACTTAAAATGTCACCAAAACAGAGAATATTGCCTTCAGGAAGCTTACAGACTAGTAGAAAAAGAAAGTAAATAAACATGTGACAAAATAAACAGAAAAAAGATAATGGATTATGAGTGTTTGTGATCCTCTTCTTTCTCTCTCTGGCTAAAAGAAAAAAAGTGTTTTGCTACATCAGCTCCTGGATTCTCCTTCATAATGCAGAATCCCAGCAATTAGTGAACAGCAGCAACAAAGTTAGAAAGCTGGCAGAATTAACTTAAACTACATAATAGTTGAGTCAAAAAGGAAAATGAACGGAAGACAGCAAGATTTGCAGTGAATCTGAGGAATCTTTAGAGATTTGTAAAGCAAATTTCAAGAAGTTTTACCCTAACATTATGAATGAAATTCTCCTGATATCCTTGGAAGGAATTAGTTCAGAAAATTGAAATTGCTTTTCAATTAACAAAAGGTGGGAGTGAGGGGTTAAATTACAGGCATAAGGTGCCTATTACCTGTTCATTTTTGAAAAATTAATCCTGCATACAATTAAGGAAAATTGAGTTTTTCACAAAGAGAACAAAAACATACCTCAACCAAGAAGACTAGATTTTCTAAAAGAGTAGGATGTGTTTTCAAGTTACCATCTTTAACTTCTAAGAGATCACCTTTACATTTACTGAAGACATCTGAAAACAGAAAAATATTTTATGGTTTTATTCAGCTTTTGTTTCAATGTTATTTTTAGGAACACAATGCACAATCTAATAAAGAATAAGAAAATATAAAGATTTAATCCAGAAAGCTCCCCCACCCCAATGAAACAAAACACCAAAGAATATCTATTTTAAGCTCTTTATTTTTTAAAGTTTATTTTATTATTTTATTTTATTTATTTATTGTTTTTGGCTGCACTGGGTCTTTGTTGCTGCCCGCCAGCTTTCTCTAGTTGTGGCGAGCAGGGACTACTCTTCATTGTGGTGCACAGGCTTCTCATTGCAGTGGCTTCTCTTGTCACGGAGCACAGGCTCTAGGCGTGCGGGTTTCAGTAGTTGTGGCACGTGGGCTCAGTAGTTGTGGCTCATGGGCCCTAGAGTGCAGGCTCAGCAGTTGTGGCTCACGGGCTTAGCTGCTCCACAGCATGTGGGATCTTCCCGGACCAGGGCTTGAACCCGTGTCCCCTGCATTGGCAGGCAGACTCCCAACCACTGTGCCACCAGGGAAGCCCTATTTTAAGCTCTTTAAAAAGCCACATGACTACTGCTCTACTGTCTTCAAAACATAAAAGGCAGACTTATAAATTATATATTCTAGGGTCTAAACACCAGCTACGGGGACTTCCCTGGTGGTCCAATGATTAAGACTCCATGCTTCCAGTGCAGGTGGCCTGGGTTAATCCATGGTCAGGGAACTAGATCCCACATGCATGCCGCAATTGAGAGTTCACATGCCACAACTAAGGAAGCCCATGTGCTGCAACTAAGGAGCCTGTGAGCCGCAACTAAGAAGCCTGCCTGCCACAACTAAGACCCAGCACAACCAAATAAATAAATAATTTTTTTAAAAAATAAATAAAATAAAATATGGTATAACTGTTTAAAAAATAAATAAACACCAGATATGCCTTTCCACAGATAGGCCATTGGCACAACAAAGATAAGACTTCAAGTGGATGGTTTAAAAGAACTTGCGCCATTATAGACTAAAAGACCAATGTGCATGGTAGAAATGCACCTTCATAACAAATACCAGGTTTTATTCTCATAATCTTGATCATCTTTCAATTCTGTCTTCTTTTGAGCAACAAAATAAAAGACTTTTTAGGCTCCTAAAAAGAAAGACCCTTATAGATTTAAAATGCACAATAATCTAGAATGGAAAAGAATCTGAAGCTGTATACCTGAAACTAACACAGTATTGTAAATCAACTATAGTTAAATAAAATAATAATAATTTTTTAAAGTATTTGAGAGAGTTAAAAGAAAATGCATATGTATATCCTTTACCAAATAATTTCACTGCTAGGAATTTAACCCCAAGGAAATACTCAAATAAGTACCCAAACAATTGTGTCCCAATACATTTATGTCAGCATTGTTATGCATAATATATTATATACTCAGAGCATATAAATAAATCTGGTACATTGATACAATACTGTCGAATATTATGCAGCCCTTAAAACAAATGGGGTGTGTATATAACTGACATGGTAAAATGTCCAAGATAACAAATAATTAAAGCCAGAAAAGCATGTATTATACCTTCTCATATATTTTTTTTTAAAAAATCACTACTATTTATTTCCAAACATACATGTATGACTGTTGAGGTGGTATGTAGAAATACAGACTGCAAAGTGCCAACAGCACGTACCTACTTACCTCTGCAGGAATGGGGCTGGGAAAGGGGAAAAGACCATACCCACCTGTGTACTGTTTTACAATAGGTGTCTACTACTTTTGTAATCAAAACTTTTTAAAGTTAGAAACAAAGTCTTTAAAAATACCAAAAAGTGTGCATTATTATTTTTCAAAACCTCTTGCAAGTTTCTATGAAAAAATGAGTTACTGTCAGATAATCAGATACAATATGGGAATCCACAGTAAGACCACTTACCTTTTAACTGTTCTAGTAAAGACTTAAGACTATTCTCTACTCGATCCTGGATCTCCATTGTATCCTCTAAAATTGAAACACAATGAAAAACTTTCAATTCAGTTTTTAGTAAGATAAAGAAGCAAGACCAATACCTGGAAGCATAGGCAAGGACATTTTCTTTTCTCTTAAGACCCACAGGCTCTAAATTCCATTACTGAGAGAAAGATGAAGGACAGGAAAAGGAGAAAAGGAAAGAGAAAAGGAAAGAAAAAAGGCAAAGAAAGGTATTGATTACTGTTCTGCCAAAAGCTCTACCTAAGATTCTCTAGGAGGACCGGAAATCTACGTGTTTCAAATATTCTAAATGACAGGATCCACAAACCTTATGACTTGGGAAAAACAAAACACAAACAAAAAAAACATGACCTATATGGTATTTGTGACTCTCGCTGGGTTGACAGCTTAGAAAAAAATCTTTTCTCTACAAAGTTTAGGCCTTCTTCTTTCTTTTTTAAAATATTTATTTATTTTGGCCACACCAGGTCTTTGTTGTGGCATGCAGGATCTTTAGTTGCAGCATGCAGACTTCTTAGTTGTGGCATGCAAACTCTTAGTTACGGCATGCATGCGGGATCTAGTTCCCCAACCAGGGATTGAACCCTGGCCCCCTGCATTGGGAGCACAGAGCCTTACCCACTGGACCACCAGGGTAGTCCCTAGGCCTTCATTTTTAAGGAAAGAATTTAATCTGATACAAATGAAGTTATTTATAAAACAGAAACAGACTCATACACATAGAAAACAAATTTATGGTTATCAAAGGGGAAAGGGGATGGAGGAGGGATAAATTAGGAGTTTGGGATTAGCAGATACAAACTACTATACATAAAACAGATAAACAACAAGGTTCTACTGTATAGCACAGGGAACTATATTCAATATCCTATCATAAACCAGAATGGAAAAGAATATGAAAATACCTGTATATATACACAGGTATAACTGAATCACTTTGCTGTATACCAGAAACTAACATAACATTATAAATCAACTATACTTCAATTTTAAAAAAATTTTTAAATGAATGAATGAAAAGAATTCAACTTGAAATCCAACAATATTTCAACAAATCAAGGATTTCTTCAACTTTTGGCCCTAAAAATTGATTTTAAATATGGAACAGACTTAAAACAAAAGTGGGAAAATGAGGGAAAGGGAGTGAGCGGCATTTAGAGGTGCAGGGACAGGGTGTGGGGGGCGCAGCAGGGCGGATTAAAAAAAAATACGGAACGGACTTAAACTTCTAAACATTATTTTGTAAACTGTTTAATGGACTTTCTTGTATAGCAAACTAGACATTCCAGAACAGTTTCCAGCTCCCATCTCCTCCAGATTTTTCCAAATATGTGAGGTTATAGATATTTTGTTGCATTTACTAAGTTTTCAGTGACAAAGACCCAGTAAATATACTCATGCAAGTATACACTTACCTAAACCATTGATGTCCAGCTCATAAATATCACTAACAAGATAAAAAGAGCTGGTCTGACACTGTGAACAGCCAGAATTAAAGAATCCAGCCATTCTGGTAGGTACAGGACCAAGGAAAGGATACTGGAAAGGAAAAAAAGTTCTTTAAATGTTCTTTAAATCCACTGAAATTTAAATTCATAAAATACAAAATGAGAAAACAAGGAACTGGATAAAAATCTATCTCCATGATTAAGTTACAAAGCACTGATCAGCAAGCTAATAATAACCAAATCATTATGGTGAAAACAGAAACGCTGTATTTATTTGTTGACAGGTATTAAAAAGTTTACCATCACAAAAAAGCTATTTTGCTTTTCCTCACTATCCAATTTGGATATTGAGGAAGCCTCTGCAATTCCCCAAGTTTAAAGTTTGTCTTTTTCCTGTAGATGCCATAAAGTGGGACAAAATACTGTTCTTTACTACTCATCCATCCCCAATTCCTATTTTCAAAAAGACAGTCACATATTATTGCAGCTTTGATTGTAAACACGCACTGATGATACCTGAATGTCATTCTCAATAAATCGCTTTCCCGTCTCCAGGGCCACCTCCAGCTGTTGAAGGAGCAAACGGAAAATATCAATCCGGGAGGATACTCCATTCTCAGTGGTCTTCTCTGAGTTCTCTGGCCCAACAGAATGGTTAAGACTTGGAAGTCCACTGATCAGCCTCAAAGTTAAGGAACGGATTCTTAACCATATTGTCTCCTCCTCCAAGGAAAGTTTCTTATGTTCTTCAGAAACATCCCTTAAAAAGAAACATCCGCAAACCATCCATTTTATTCATGTTAACTTTAAAGCTTTCAAAGTTCACTTTCATCAGTCAAGACGACTTTGAATGGTCCCAGCTTTCATTTAATAGCTGAATGATCTTGGACAAACCAAAACAGTCCAAGTTCCCATTTAGGTATCCATAAAATGGGAAAGATAACCTACCTAAAAAGTCATTTTCCCCTTACGTGAGATTCATTTTTCTGATGATAAAATACATAATATAAAAAATTCAAATGACAGAAAAGTAAAAAAAGTAAAAGGAAAACGGGACCTGATAACCAAGAACCCACAATATATATATTTTTTAACCACCAAAATGGTTTTATTTTTGACACTGCCAATGTGCACAACAATGCATTACTTTGGTTTCCTTAAATATTACTTAAGTACGCATTAGAAATATATATTTACATTTAAGAAATGTAACACATTAAAAAACTCCTCCATAAACATAATTCTTTCTCAATATATTTTCCTTTGTTTCACACATAAATAACATAATCTACAAAGTCATAAATAAAACTATAAACTCTTATGACCTAAAAGTATATACAAATTTTGGAACTTGACAAGAATGTCCTTTTTCTGATTTTATATAAATAACAACATGAAGTATTTGCAATGTTTTTTAATTAAACGAATGACTTACAATCAAAACTTTTATTGTCTCCCAACCAGTCCTCCCTATAATAGACCTTCAGTGCACGTGGTAAAGATGTCATGTATTTAAAAAGTCAAAGTGGTCAAAAGACTAGATTTTAAAAATAGAACAGAAGGTTGCCATTAAATATTATTAAGCCTTATTAAAATCACTTCTGTTTGGCTGAAGAACAAAAAATGCTACCAAAGAGTATATGCTTGTACCATCTTTTTTTTTTTTAAATTTTTGACTGCACCCCGCGGCATGTGGGATCTTAGTTCCCTGACCAGGGGTCAAACCCGTACCCCCTGCATTGGAAGGTGGAGTTTTAACCATCGGACCGGATTTCCGGGGAAGTCCCTATACTATCATTTAAATGGAAGCTAACAAAGTCTTAAAAAATCAGATTAAATTTGTATTAGTCTTGGGAAAAATATTCCACTGAGATTCTGTTATAGGAAGAGAATCCATGCTATCCTCAGTTTTCTAAAATTTATTTTGAACCATCACTTCGATTAGTTAAAACTTTCAGGGTAAAAATGACACATAAAAATGATCTTAGAAAGGCATATTTAGAATTCCTGATACAGAACACTTGATTATTTAGTTTTTGTTTAATGACTGGAAATCTTTATTCCTTCAGAAAATAATAACATTATTTGTTGAGTGACACTATCTATTTAGTGATTTACTAGATAACTACTCAAGGTATATTAAGCAAGCACTCAAATTATTTTTATGTAACAAAAGTAAAAAACACTGTTCATGTTGGAATTGTTTCATTATGCATTATTATTTTTAAAGCCATGATTTAGAGTATAAAAATTAGAAAGAAAAACATTCTCAATTAATATTCTCACTAAATTTAAATGATTCAAATGATAAATAGTAAGCTAAGCACTGTCACTACTTTTAAAATCTAAGTTTCTAAGTTTCATTTTTCAATCAATACAAATATGATCTGCTTCACACTGTTAACTGCCAGTCAAACTTTATGTTTAAAAAAACTAAATATTCTTTGTTAAAGAGCAGTTTACAACAAATGTTTTTCCATGCTCTTATTAAAAAAAAGATTCTGATATGCATAATGAATCTAAGTCAAAATCCACAAACGGTAGCCAAAATTGTCAACTTTCAGCCTAATAAACATAAATCCAGTTATTTTGCATAAACAGTTCAAAATTAAAGTTTATAACTGAAATATCAACAAGTCATAACTACAACATTACTACTGATGGAGAACCCACAATATAAACATGCTTGGTATAGATCCTTTCAGACTTTTGCAATACGATGTACGAAAATGAACTACAAATATTTATGTAATAAATATACTTTAAACAGATAAAATGTGTTCACAGTGTTTATACTATTTTGCAAACTTCATCTTTTTATGACAGTGTGTACAGAAAACAGTTAACATAGGGCTTGCCTGGTGGTGCAGTGGTTAAGAATCTGCCTGCCAATGCAGGGGACATGGGTTCGATCCCTGACCTGGGGAGATCCCACATGCCGCGGAGTAACTAAGCCTGTGCACCACAACTACTGAACCTGTGCTCTAGAGCCCACAAGCCACAAACACTGAGCCTACATGCCACAACTACTGAAGCCTGCATGCCTAAAGCCCGTGCTCCACAACAAGAGAAGCCACGACAGTGAGAAGGCTACTCACTGCAACAAAGTAGCCCCCACTCACCGCAACTAGAGAAAGCCCACACACAGCAACGAAGACCCAACACAGTCAAAAATAAAAACAAACAAATAAATAAATAAAAAATCCCCCCACCAAATATTCTTTAAAAAAAAAAAAAAAGTTAACATAGCAGCCCTGAGGCTATTATCTTCAGAAGGGCCTACTTGCAAGGTTGGCCCTTGCCTGATGTCTGGGAACCTAGCAGGCCAACCATTCCCTAAATGACAAGAGTGGCTCACCTGCTTAGATTGTACAAATTATGTGGTTAAGGGTAAACAGTGCTTTCCTTCTGGGAGTCTGAAATGTTGGTACATGATAGAATGAGGGTGCCTACATCACCAGCCAATGAAAACCTTGGGCACCAAATCTTTAATGGGCTTCTCTGGGCAGAAATACTGCACAGAAATACCACTTTTTTTGCTGCTGGAGAAAGGAGCACGCGCAATATATTCCTTCGTAGGAGGGAGAGAACGCTGGAAGTCTGTGCATGGAGTTTTCCAAACTCCACCTGTATGTCTTTCCCTTTGCTGATCCTGTTGTATCCTTTTGTTATAAAAAAATACTTCGTTGTGAGTCCAACTACATGCAGAATCCCATGAGTCCTGGCAGATCACTGAATGTAGTCTTGGCAGCCCCCAAATTACAGCATATTCAGAACTACCTTGTATACATGTCTCTGCATACTTGTGCACTTATTCCTTAGTTTCCACTTTCCTAGAAGTGGTTCTGCTGAATTAAATGGTACGTAGCCTTTTCAATCTTGATACATATAACTAAAATTCCCTATAGAAAGGTTATATAAAGTTTTACTGCCATGTAAACTCACAACAACCACTTTCCCATAACCTAGCTGAGAACAAGGATTAATCTTTTTTTATATCGTAGGTTAAATCTTCATCTGATAGATTAAAATACAAATCTTTATTGCTGTAAAGTACATTTCTTTAATTTCCTATTAAACCCTTTGCCCCATTTGTTTTTCATTTATCTTATTGATTTATTGAGTTCTCTGTATATGTGAAGGATATTAATATATATGAAGAAATTTACCAATTTACCAGATACCTCTAGAACTTGTTAACAAATTTACTTCTATACAGAAGACTAATATTTAGAAGTCAAATCCTTTGTTTCCAGATCTGATGTAATGCTGAGAAAGACTTTCCCAACCATTTAAAAATATTTTTTATATTTTCTTCTAAGTTTTAACATATAATCTTTAATCCATCTGGAATCCGTTTTCATGTATGCTGTAAAGGAGCAATTAACTTTTAGATTAACCAGTAATCTCAACATAGGGGTGAGGTTTTCTTTTCTTCCTTTGGCTTACCTATATTTTCTGATCCCTACAATAAAAATGTTATTATAGATACGTAATATATAATATATAAAACTCTTAAATTCATCTTGATTCTTTAAAAATAAATTGCTTAGGGTTAAATTCAAGTTACCTGTCTTTTGGATCCCAGCTAAAGAAAACATTTAAGTCTCTGTTGTCTCGCAAGGCTTCCCATGGAATGTCATCTTCTTCTGGCCGAAGATTCATTGACTTTATACTTTCTGCTAAGCTGGTTGATCTGTGATAATGAAAATTTATTTAAGTATTATTCAATAATAAAAAAGTCATGAAAACATGTTAGCCAGGACTTTGTTTTACTAGAAAGAGAGAAAAGGAAAGAATGAAGGAAGAAAGGAAGGTTTTAATATTCGGAAGTAAAAGCTCATATAATGTGAAATAGAACCAAGCACTGGTTCTGGCCTGCTACACAGCAAAAGAAAGGCATCTGGAGGCCCAACCAAAATAAAGTTCATCAGCATTAATTCCTGAAATCCCATGTTTGCAGGGTATGGAGAAGCTTGTAAACATTATATGGGCCAGGGATGATGACCTCAGAAACCTGAGTTGGTTTCTGTATGGAACCTGGGATGGTGCTGGCAGTACCGTATCACTCCCCATGACAGATACCTTCCCCTTTCTTCCCTGTTCCCTCCTACATTTTTTTCCCCCATTTTTCTTTAGCTTAAGCCCACTAATGACACCCATGAGGCCCATTAATGGCTCTCAGCATCTGATCTAATCTCTTAGTTCCTTATTAGCTCTTGTGCAATACTTACACATTTGCTTCAAGTAGAAGGTCTAACAACATCCTTTCAGTACGGACTTGTGCAAAATGAAGAGAATTATTCAGCCTGTTCCTAAAAGCGATAAACTCTGGGATCTTCTCAAATGCACCATATTTGTAAGCTTGAATAATATATTCTGAGGTCTGGGAAGGAAAGACATCACCTTGGTATAAACATTTCACATGTCAGGCAATGAAGACAAACCTTGCCAGACAAAACAAAACAACACTCAAATTAAAATTAAGATGTTGAATCTAATTCTTTAAAATTCTTATCAGCTTTTAAAAATGATATTTTTCTTCTATCCTATTCTGGAGTCAAATGTCTTCTTCACTAATATTACTACTAATAATATTTAGCTGCTGCTACCACCATGTAGACATTCTCCTAGCAGTTATGCTCATTTCAACAGGACTGAAGGTTTTGTTATACCACATCAGTCAAGGTTTTGGTTAGTGCCATTGTGGAAGGGATATTACTCCATGTTTTTCTGCATCTAAGATAAACTTTGTTTTATACAAAGGTTCCCAAAACACCAGAATAATATAACCATCCCACCACCACCACAAATAAAAATTATTGTCCTTCAGAAAAAAGACAGGCTGCTCCTTGGTTTTGTTTACTTCTGAATAGTATATCACAAACACAGGAGTATGTGCATTGCATCAAGATAGAAGACACCAAACAAAAGACCTATAAAAATTCATGTCATCATCCATTCTGAGGACAGAAAATGCAAAAACAGGTTACCTGTCCATCCAAACTACTATGCTAGAAAATCCCATAACATACACCACATGTGCTTTAATTAGATTAATACATATATACAGATGAAACATGAACAGAGGCAAGATAAAGAAACCTAAACAGAAATTCTGGCACAACAGAAGAAAACCTCAGGGAAGAACATTTCATGGGTGTGGGCCTATGCCATCAGTATCGGAAGTCAGAAGGGCACCCTTTTGGGCTAAGTACTAAACTCAAAGCTGATGTCTGCCCCCAAAGATCCTTTCTAGAAAAGACAGTCTTTTTGCACAGCCTCAGTCAGCTCTGCCCCCATCTCCATTATGACCGAATAATTTGCCCAACAGGAAAATAGGCCAATAGTCAACAACATACCCTCTGATACACAGCCTCGCAGGGTTCATTTCAGGCCGCGGGATTGCGCCACGGGCGCTAATTCAACTGCATTCGATGCGGCTTTTAAACCCCCATGGGACACCTCGGCGAGCTGTTTGCCTGCAGTATCTGGAGAAATTAAAGACGGACGGACACAAGAAAATTAAAAAGATTACTTGTGATCCTGCAGGTTTAAAGAAGGACTATCTGAAAAAGCTCAAGTGTACCTTCTAGCTTGATTAAAGGACAGTGATACGCTCAGTCAAGAAGAGGCCAGGATACCCTAAACACATATGCCTATCCAATGCCTCTTGGTTTGGAAAACATAGCAAGGTTTACCATTAGCCCTTGCAATAGGACCTTACAGTTTGAAAAAAAATGGCTGGTTAGGAACATATGATCCAGCAACTAATCAGGATAAAAATTTGACTTTGGTGATTCTAATCAAATTTATTAATTACAGTTCCAAAATAGCTATGATTAAAGGAAAGAACTCAGCCTTACCAAGTGTAGAGGAAGTTTTAACTTCTGAGTGGTCCATTGAATACCACTTTAGAAAAATGGCAAGAGAAAAATAAGGGGCCACAAAAAAGGAATGCAGTACTTTAACACACTAAGAAGGCAACTACAGTTCTCTGGCTTCTTTTTTTAAGATAGTCCTCCTTTAATACTGCAGTAAAGTATCACTTGCAAAGCTAGAAAAGGGCCTGGGCAGCTACCAATAGGACAGACTGAGGAAGCACCATGATTTGAAGAAACAACGACCTATTGGAACTGCAGGCAAAACTGGAAGCCATGGGTACTTTAAAGACTTCTGAATATCAGAGAATGTTGTCTGTACCCATTTCTACTCATTTATGCACCAATGAGGCTATTGAGATCCCATATGGATTCCTGAAATGAACCCTGGTCACTGTAAAAATTAGCGAAATACATGGACATCAAACCCTTGAATAATGATCTTCATGAATACCTAAAATGGAGACTTGTAAAGGCAATTTTTTTAAAGTATGAACATGTAAGTTACTTTTGGAGATATGTAAATCTAAACTCTAGTTTTTATATTAAAAAACTCTGTTCCAAATAAGATGACAGCAGACAACGACCTTTCCAAAAAGAAAAGCCCTACATCGACCTTCCAAATACAACTTTCAATCCCACAGCAAAAAGCCTTACAAAGCAGATTTTCCATTTAAGGAGTAGATGTTCTTTCAAAGAGCTAGTTGGTAATTGAAATACATCAGTCACTCAAGGAAAAACCATCTGGGGGTGCCAAAAACTACCAAGAATAAAAGATGCAGAGCATAGAGCTTTAGCTTTCCAGAGACATATTTCTAATACTATCAGAAGGTTTAACACATACAGTATAATACTACAATCGTGATCTTTCTTAGCTTCAAACTCCTGTAGGAAACAGTCCACACCACAGTCTCCATTTTCCTATTCTGGGACTTGGGCTGGGCATTACGGTTTAAGGTATGTTTTCCTTGCTGTATTGTGTTTTGCTTTTACCTCCAGGACCTAGCCCCCTCCATGCTCTCTCCCCAATTATCTACTTTAATGTGATTAAATAGCTGCTTTCTTAGTAGTAATAAAAATAAATTTCAAGCAGAGAGTCCTAGTCCCAGATTAATAAAATGCTTTACTTTTATCAGCTTCAGCATCATGTACATTCAGAAGAATTAGTCACTCCTGTCGCACACAACCATCAGCAAAATATCAAACAAAGATACAAAAAGCCACTGAGGACAACACGCCCTCTCATATCACTCCTGGGGATCTCCTTTCCCTATTACAATTCGGTTGTGTGTGTGTGTGTGTGTGTGTGTGTGTGTGTGTGTGTGCATGTGCACACATGTTGTTTTCAAAACACTTCTTCAGACACAGTATTTGTGGGAAGAAAAATTAAAGCTTGATTTTTATTAGTATAAAATAATGTGCCTTTATTGACCAACTCATGAACAATATAGTTCTTCTAGGATGCTGGATGATTGAAAACTGGAGTAAAACCAAACACCAGGCTTGGATTAATCCCTTATTTACCCCCCACATCCACATCAAGCTATTTGAGAAATAAAACTTTGAAAAGGATTCTTCACTATATGAAATGTTTACTTAACCTCTTCCTTAGAAACACAGTAATCAGAGCCAGAATAATGAGATTTGAAATACACTTTTCTTTTGATTTTTTCCTCAGTTAGTGAAACTTCTTGAAAACAGAGAAGGGCAAGCATGGATACTTTTTTTTTTTTTTTAATTTTTATTGGAGTATAGTTGCTTTACAATGTTGTGTTAGTTTCTACTGTACAGCTAAGTGAATCAGCTATACATATACATATATCCCCTCTCTTTGGATTTCCTTCCCATTTAGGTCACCACAGAGCACTGAGTAGAGGTCCCTGTGCTATACAGTAGGTTCTCATTAGTTATCTATTTTATACATAGTACCAATAGTGTAGATATGTCAATCCCAATCTCCCAATTCATCCCACCCTCCCCCCTTCCCCCTTGGTATCCATGTCTATGTCTCTATTTCTACTTTGGAAATAAGATCGTCTATACCAATTCTTTCAGATTCAACATACATGCATTAATATACGACATTTGTTTTTCTCAAGCACAGATACTTGAATATACAGTGAAAACTCACAGATTTATAACTCAACTGCCCACTTATGCTAAGAGATTTTAGAACCAAGGTCCTAGAGATGCCCTTCTGACAGTGAAGCCGGGCTAGCAGCTTCTGAGCAATACGTTTAAATGCTGATGCCCACTTCTGTCTCTCCCTGATCAGAAGCTAGGGCACAAAATGAGGTTTGAACAGAGATACAATCACTGTTGGGAAGTGGAGCCATGGGTAGAAAGGGATAGAGCTCAAAAGCCAACTGATGATGCAAAGATCACCACCCCGTGCTACACCAGCCCTCTAGGCCATGACCTGAAGTGTGTCAGAATATAATTATTGCAAGCTGAGAACAACAAACCTATATTCTATTGGTCAGAAATGCTTTTGCCCTGTCCCAGCTTTCTATTTAACACAAGCTTAAAGAATTAGATGGAAGATAAATTAGGTATAGCAGTCATATTTACAAAAGGGTTTTTAAAAAAATCCTCATGAGTGCTTTGCCAAGAAGAACCTCAGAAACCACCTTCCTTGCCATGTTTCTTAGTTGCTGTTAGACCATGAAAAATGGAACACTATGGGAAGATACCTGGCATGGAGAAATTCCAAGTATGAGTCTTAGAAGCACATGAGAAGCAAGCAGGTAGTGTGACCACTGTAGAGATGCACCTTATCTCCACATATGTTCCTGGGTGGTTTTACATACCTCGACTGAATAGAGACCATATGGTTTTTCCACAATAACTTCTGATTAACTGACAAGTGGAGATCACATCTGCTTGCAGTGAAAAATATGGTGCAAATCCCATCCTTTCATTATGGCACATAAAAGCTCTATCTTATTTATTGTTACTTTAAAAAGCATACTACCGGGCTTCCCTGGTGGTGCAGTGGTTGGGAGTCCGTCTGCTGATGCAGGGGACACGGGTTCGTGCCCCGGTCCGGGAGGATCCCACATGCCGCAGAGCAGCTGGGCCCGTGGGCCATGGCCGCTGGGCCTGCTCGTCCGGAGCCTGTGCTCCGCAGCAGGAGGGGCCACAGCGGTGAGAGGCCCGCGTACCACAAAAAAAAAAAAAAAAAAAAAAAAAAAAACCACATACTACTGACCTAAGTTTCTTAAAGTGTCCTGAAATTGGTCAATTTTATAATTGTAAGAAAAGGTAAGTATACTCTGTTGATAAAGAACACGGTGGTTATAAACTTCAGAAATCAATAAAAGTAAGCGAAAACAACTGCTATCGCAAAATCATATATGGCATCCCAGGCTACACATTCTGAAGGTCTATTTCTTATACCCTTAGAAAGTCTCTTAGAGATTAAAACACAGACCTAAGAGGCACTTCGTATTCTGCTAATACCCAGTTTTAAATGCACCTTCTCATGGATTCTATTTAACATACCCTTCGAACAACCACAAAAACTCCTTACCTCTACCTAACAGCCTTGGCCAGTAACCTATAGACTAAGGGCACATGTGAGTACAGCATGGTGTACCTTAATATGTGTACTTGTGACCCGAGGGAAGACGCTCTCTGAATCATGTTCTTTCAGCAGGCCAAGACCATATTAAAAAATAAATTTTTTTTCACTTACATCTTTCTGGTTGGAGTGGAAAAACCTGAGCGCGAAGTTACAGGACTGGGATGCAGCAGCATACTGACCTAGGGATTCGGCGTATCGGGTCAAAAGATAACTAGGTCGGAAGGAAAGAAAAAAATGGTTATACCTACCCACCTCTAGTATCAAATACTACACTTCAAATTACTATGGTAAAAAAACAGCTAGGCATTCAAAAAGTTAAAACATGCAGCCATAGAAATGATCTAATTCACAGAATCAAAATTTTAAAAACAGCAAAGTTAATTCAGTTTTGTGGAAGACCTAAAGCTCTATGCCATGCTTTCTTACACTCAGATGATTAATGGAACACAAGTTGTTAGAGAACAGAATATTGTCTTCCTAAAACAGCTCTACAGGACACAGAGAAAATACCCTTGATTCATCACAAAAAAATAGTCAAAATACAAATTCAAAGGATCTCTGGGGTCAACATATAACATACAAGTGTCAGCAACCTCAACTGCAAGGCAGAAGTAAAGACTTGAAAACAATGTGTGCTAAGAAAAAGAGTTCAAAGTATATAACTGTTACCTGTATCTAGGGAAAACTTTTTTTTTAACCATTTCTAAATTGTTCAAATTTGAAATTACCACAAAATGCTGAGAAAGATAAAACTCTTTCTGCTTTGCAATGCATCATAACAGGTGATTAATCTACGAAGCTTAATACCAGGAACAACTTTTCTGCTAAAATCAGAATGTTAGAGTTCCATATATGAGGACCCCACACTGCTGTAGTTGGCTGCTCATTATTCAGAGTATATACTACCAACCCAATGGTGTCATGCTGGATATGCTTAGCATCAAGGCTGGAATACAGATCCACCACCGGTTCAAATGCCCCCAGCATACAGTAGATTCGAACAAGCAGCAATTTGAATTGAGCATTGGAAGGGCTGTGAGTTAGTCCCTCTTCCAGCAAAGTCAGGGCCTGCCACACAGCAGTCTCATCACCTAGAACCAAAATATAACAGCATTATCCACAGACCTTGACAGCAAATGGGGGTTTCTCAAAACTAAAAAATAAAAACTAACTGACACCATCACCTCCCCTAACTATTCTAAGGATATGGTTGAGTGGCAGAGAACAAATTTTAGATACACACCTGTAACCAAAATAGAGAATTTCCCTGCAAAGACAGTCCCTCAATAGTTACCTCAGTTCTTAAACCTGCATCTGCAAAAATGATGCAAACTTTGAGCTGCCAGGTCTTAAAGAGAAGTCTGGAATCTTACAGGATCCTGGATTCTGAGAAGAGATGGACTTTGAAGGAGAACTAGAATCCACCAACCTTCCCAGTACAGGATTTTCTCTACAAGACCCCAGACAGATGCTTTCTCTTGACATCATTTTTCTTCCACATGTAACTCTACTAACAGATGTCAACTAATATTTGAAAAAAGAACTGTTCATTAATAACCAAACTAAAATGATAGTTTTGGCTTACTAAAATTCAAAACGTTATATGCATCAATATTCTTAAAGAAAAAGTAATTTCTCTTTTATGAAATTATCTGAAGAAAATAATATGAAATGCAGATAAAGCTTTATATACAAAAACATTCACTGCACTAATAATGCGGGGATGACTAAGTAAACTATAGTTACACCCACACAGGGAAACACCATACAGCCATTTAACGTTAACAGGGAGTTTTTAACAGCGAGGGAAAATAATTATGCAATAATGATCAGTAAAACATACAGAATTCAAACTAGTATGAAGAGTTCATCTCAAGTATATAAAACATTCACAGAGTAAGAGAGAAGGAAATATGCAAAAATGTTAGTCTTTTGGAAGTTAGAAAAGTGAGATTAAAATAAACCATTTGCCAAAGTTTTACAAGCTACTTTTACAGTTAGAAGAAACAGCTAAAATAAAAAGCTCCATGCACTGAGCTTTTAAAATTATATTCTGTATGCTTTTTTCCAAGAGAAAAGAAACAAGACATAACCAAAAATTGGGGATTTAGATAAATATCATCCATAATCCTACCCAAACTATGCAAACCACCCATGATCTACTCAAACTACCATTGTGATTAATGTACTGCTTCTGAACTATCAATTATGCATACATATCAATTATGTATACATAATCAATTATGTATCGATTACTATCAATTATGTATACATAACATTATTATGTAATGTATCAATTATAGCTCAAAAAAACTAGATGGGGCTTCCCTGGTGGCGCAGTGGTTGAGAGTCCACCTGCCGATGCAGGGGACACGGGTTCGTGCCCCGGTCCGGGAAGATCCTACGTGCTGAGGAGCGGCTGGGCCCGTGAGCCATTGCCGCTGAGCCTGCGCATCCGGAGCCTGTGCTCCGCAACGGGAGAGGCAGCGACAGTGAGAGGCCCGCGTACCGCAAAAAAAAAAAAAAAACAGCTAGAGGAGATAAAATGACATCCTTCACTCCCCATTTTATTTTTGCACTACAATTTTACACAGTAGTAATCATGGCACACACCCAATTTTGTGTTTTCCCATGTTGCTACCTGGTCTTCACAATTATAATTTTATTTAATTCAACACTCAGTGACCTAAACTCTGCAGTAACACTAGATATAACACCCAAAGATAAGAGTCATAGGTGGTTCCAGGCCTCAAGAGGTTCAGAATTGAGTAGAAGAGATAGTTGGACAATTATAGATAACTTTTTTTTTTTTTTTTTTTTTTGGCGGTACGCGGGCCTCTCACTGTTGTGGCCTCTCCTGTTGCGGAGCACAGGCTCCGGACGCACAGGCTCAGCGGCCATGGCTCACGGGCCCAGCCGCTCCGCCGCACGTGGGATCTTCCTGGACCAGGGCACGAACCCGTGTCCCCAGCATCATCGGCAGGCGGACTCTCAACCACTGCGCCACCAGGGAAGCCCAAAAGATAATTTTAAGTCCTCGTTATTCAAGGATAACCAATATCAGAATTTTTTAAAAAAACTTCTTAAAGATCTCTTTTAAAAGAAAACAAAATTTCAAAGTAAATAGTAAAAAAAAAAAAGTTTAATTTACATGTCTGAACTATTAAACCCAACATTATGATGACATTTATCATCTTATTTTATTTTGCAAAATTTAGAATATAACTACAACTATGCCAAATCAAAGAACATAAAGGGTTGATGAGGATTTGGGGGACAAAATTTTTTAAATCAAATTTTGTAATATAACAAAATGATATAATAAAAAGATAAGATAAATAAATTCTGGGGATATAATGTACAGTATGGTGACTATACTTAACCACACTGTACTGTGTATTTGAAAGTTGCTAAGAGAGTAGATGTTAACAGTTCTCATCACAAGGGAAAAAAAAGTAGCTATGTGAGGTGATGGACTTTAACTAAATTTATTGTGGTAATCATTTTACGATATATCACTATATTGTATACCTTAAACTAATACAATGTAATGTATCAATTATAGCTCGATAAAACTAGAGGAGAAAAAATAACATCCTTCACTCCCCATTTTATTTTTGCAGCACAATCATAAAGAAATGCTTTTTTGCAAAAAATATTTGAGAGCATCATCAATTTAATCTTAAAATGCTCTTCTTAATCCTATCACATTCAGATCAGTCTCTTTCAACATCCTCACCAATTTTCTATACATTTCTAATTTTTGTCAGATCCACCTTGAACAATGACTATTGTTCCAGCCTACAACTGGAACATTCAACATCACTTTCACTGACTTCAAGAAACCTTGCATCTATATATATATAATATCTAGAACTTCCCATGTATTTGCACTGTATGATTTTGGACAACCAACCTAACTTCTTTCTCTCTGCCCTGTATTTCCCACATCTGTAAAACTGTAACAATCTTAACTGTATTGTTACAAGGTTTAAAATTACCTAATTCATATAAAGCACTTTCAAGTGCCTGATGATCCACAACTGTTAACTGTTATTACTATTATATGGTCAGATATCTTGCTCCAAAACCAAGAGATTAGCAAAGCCACAGTCACTATGAGCAAGAATAGATGCTAGGAATAAGTGGGGAAGGGTATCTGAGTAGGGGCCAAATTACTAAGTAGTCAGTTCATTAATGGTTTTACATTAAGATGACTTTTACAGCCCTATGCAACCTCCTGAATGTGGGGTTCCAGATACCAAGTACTCTGATGAAAAGGATTTCATCCCCATCCCCGGTACAATAGAGCATAACAAGTACTATCATATGGGTATACACAATGTCCTACAAAAGTTCAGAAGGGGCATAAAATCTGCTATGAGGAAGGGGGTGAAATCAAGACAGGCTTGTCAGAGGCACTGTTTGAGTAAAAGTGAGATGAAGGAGGTAAGAAAGTTATTTCAAAGAGAGGTAACATGATGTTCAGTGATAGTAGCCAAAAAAAAAAAAAAAAAAAACCAAAAAGTAGATTCAGGGCTTTAAGTGCTAAGAATCTAGAGATGTAGACAGACACTAGATTATAGAGAACATTGTAAACCATCCTAATAAGGCCGACCTTTATCCTCAGGAAAATAGGGTGTATTTGAAGGATTTTAAGCATGAGGAAGATAGTATCAAAATTGAGTGCTTGGTTAAATGACCCATGAGGGCAGGGTTGTGTCTGTCTTGCACAGCACTGTCTCCCAGTCCTGTTTCTTCTGCAGTTTATTCTCATGAATAATATGCAATAAGTAGCTAAAGTTATTTTTTCTCAAAAACTGCTAATAAGAGAAAATGTCAGAAGGTGAGGCCTAAAGAAAAGGCAATCTCAGTACCATCTGCTGAATCATCCTTCTCTTGCTTAATGACTCATGATGCTTCCTTTACCATGCAGTATATGTTTGTCTTAAATGGGCTAATCTGAACTATATTCCAAAAAAAGTGTATTTTCCTATATAAACTGAAGTGAACAAAAATGGCTATTTCATTCCATGGACCCATACATCTATCTCTGAATCAGTTTCTCTGTATTTTAATTATTATAACTTTGTAATAGGTTGTTTACTCACTATTCAGAAATATTTTAAAACAGAACAGATATCCACTGATTTAAGATTATCCTGATTACAGAGAGGAGGATACTTGGAGACTTTGGTTCTTCTAGAAGCACCCTGGAGAAGGGCAAGGAAGAAAAACCTAAAAGCATAAATCAAATTCTTGGATTATATACTTAGTCTAAGGATTTATAGTCAATAAAAACAAAGAGTAAAGTTAAACTGAAATCACTGCTCTTTACCTGTTTCTCTCCATATATCAATAAGCACATGGACAGCAAGGAGACAGTAATAGTCTGAAAATTGCAATTCGGTTTTCAAACAGGATTTCCCTATAGGGAAAAAAAAAATCATATCTGTATTTTAAGATTTGTTCAATTATTACTGCCCCAAAGGAGTTTTTTTAAAGCAAGAAAGTGACAGGAGGAAGAAGAGAAAAAGAGGAAAAGAAACTAATAAGAATGGAGTAAATACCAGAAGAAAAATATAAGCCATGAATCAAAAGAGTCAAAAGGAGGTGAGACCACACTCAGCTGGAGCAGAAGGAAGGGCTCCAGAATAGCGGTGGTATTCCAAATGGTCCCAAAAGGAGAGCAGCAAGATTTGGAAGGTTTTAGGTGAAGAAAAGAACAGAATCCAAGAGCCAGGTACAACTAATGTAATATTATGCTCATTACTTCACCTAATTTTTTAGAATACAGTTAGAGAAATACTAATATCATCTAGTCAGATAGTTTATATTTTATCACATATCTAAGCAATCTGAAGATCATCTACTTCTAAACTAAATATTTATCTCACAATTTACAATTCTTTTTGTTCATTTACACAGTCTATATATTTAGAATATTAGGCCTATGAGCAGAAAATATGACAATTATCATAACCTCTGCAATTCATCTGAGCCCCACTGTGATAAAGAGTTGGCTGGCCAGATCAGGAAGAATATGGATATCTGGGAGCCAATTATAATTTTTAAAACTCCAAGCTTAAGAAAGGCTTTGCATTTTATTACCTGGATAGTGTTCCCAATTGACAAAATATTTTCCTTGCCAAAAGCATTACAACAGCATGCTATGAGAGATAAAAAACTGACTTCTAAATCTTAGCAGATCAGGGAACTACTGCACATTTGGAAAGGCTGCTCACCAAATTCTAGTCCATGCTGGTACCTTAACATCAATTCTCTGACCACACTCAATTTCTGATTTTTATCCATCATGTGGTACAAGCCAAGTAACCTCGTCAGCTGCACCACACACAAATGTTGCTGCAGAGCTCTGATGTCAGCAGGCAGTGCCAGCTTATCCTCTGTTGGTGTTGACAAAGGAACAACTCCAAGTAACTGATTAATAAACTGCAAAGTTGAAAGAAAAACAAAGAAGTACAGGTCTCAAAACAGAACTAGTCTTTAGTAGGCCACAATTAACAAATACTGAAATGGTCTAGAAAAAGGTATCAAGAAAAAATACAAATTAAAACCCCTTTAGTATACCATTTTCTATCTACCAAAATTGCCAAAACAAAAACACTTCTAACAGCACACAGTGCTGGTAAAACTCCAGTGAAACTGGCACACGCTTTCATTGCTGACCAAAAGTATTATGTTCATACCATGTAGTATATGCACTAAAAGATTAAAAGAACTGTGAAAATGTTTCCTAAATTACAACACATTGACATAATATGTAATGTAGCAATGAAAAAGTTTAATTAGGAAGACTGTAAAAAAGAACAATTACCCCAAAACAAACCTATTATATTGATATACTACAAATAAATTCTTAAAGGAAACATTATACATTGAAAGGAATGGTTGTCCTGTCAATAGTCTTAAATTGTTTTTTTGATTAAAGCTTTAATTTTGAGATAATTATAGATTTGCACACAATTGTAAGAAATAACACAGACAGATCCTGTGTACCCTTCACCCAGTTTTTCCTACTGGTAACGTTATTTTTCTTTCCTGTGGCCGTACCACATGGCATGCGGGATCTTAGTTCCCTGACCAGGTATTGAACCCATGCCCCCTGCAGTGGAAGCATGAAGCCCTAACCACTGGACTAACAGGAAATTCCACCCCAATGGTAACATCTTGCAATAAAATGTTTTTAATTCTCTAAATTCGGTATAAATTTTTAAGAACACCAGTTCCACAAGCAGTACAGCTGCAACATTGGCAAAAGTGAGAAGGGACCCTTGCGTCACGTACAGGGTGTCTGTTTAAACTTCCCACATTGTCGTATACTATACTCTGCAGCTGTTAGGATGTGAGAGAATGCTTGGGCAGCATCAGCCTGGGGTTCTAAAAGGTGTTTATGGACAGGAAGTGCAGCCAAGGGGTCACTGGCATCACCCTTGTGTCTTCCCTATATTTTGTGATCCAAAACTAATAAATTATTTTTAAAGCAAAAAAAACCAGTTTCAGTTACACATGTATTAAACACAGGCTATTTTCACTCCCTTCCAAGACCCTATTAGGATGACAGTAAAGAACAAAAAAGGAATCAACCCAAAAGGATCAAGAACATGTGAAGAGATGACAGCAAATAATAAACATTAACAAGATTTCAAAAGATAAAAAGCAGAAGGGCAGGTGGTAAGTAATAACCAATGTACAGGGCCAAGAAAGCTGAAATCCAACAGTATGAATGGGGAGACCACCAATAAGCAAGCCTCTTCCAGCCACAGAACCTTGGTAGACTCAGAAATTAAGGGCAAGAGGTACGTCTGAAAGCTAAAGTGCTGGTGGGACTGAAACAGAAGAATTTGCTAAATTCTAAGAAATTAGACCCCTCCCCCAGCTCCCTGACTGACTTCCTAAACCCAGCAGAAGCCACGGGTTTTCTTTACCCCCAGGAGATACTGAACCAGAGACACTGTAGACTCAAGGGGAGAATGGAACAGACCTATTACCTCATGTTTCAGAATACACTAAGAGGAGTTTTAAATGTTTGTGGCTCTATCAGATTGATTGGAGTGAACTGAACAAAAAAATATTAACTCCAAGAAAGAAAATTAAGAAAGGTAATCTCCATATACAAAGTGGCTCAGCTGTGAATATTTAGTCATTAAAATATAAATACTGCATAATTACTAAACTATACTGGGGGAAAAGTAGGTAAGGGGAGAAGTGAGTTCATAACAATGAACAAAATTATTGCCTTCCACAGTAAGATACCAATAGATGAAGACTATAACTGTAAAAATAAGCAAATAGCTAAATAAGCCTATAATTTAGAAATATGGAATTAAATAACAGAAGAAGCAGTTAAGGGTTGAAAGTGATTTGCCTGTACAGAGCCAGAATCAGGGCTGGAGAAGGCAAAGAGCTGCAACTGTTTTTCAATATAAGCCTTGTAGCACTATTTGACTTTTTCAATTTTATATATGTAATTTTTGGAAACAAAATTAAATTAAAATAAAAATCCTACTCAACATGCAGTTTCACATCTGTAATGACTTTATTTCAATTTTCTACAACTGTATGAATTTTAATTTTAATTATTACGATCAGATAATCACATTTGTAACAAAGAAACTGTGGCACTAGTGTTCATGTTTTTGATTAAATGCCTATATAATTTCTCTTGCCAGCTCTTCCATTCTTGTAAGACATTTAATATACTAGTTATGTTTATTATTAAGGCCTTCTTTATTGAATGCTGAAGAATCTTCCAAACAGGTTTTGTCATGAAACAATACGTTCATTTGCTATTCTAGTCTGTACAGTTTCACTGCTACACAAAAAGCTTCTTTAAAAACTGGAATTATTTTATTGTTAGCTTAAAACCCCAAGGCAAAGGAAACAAAATACAAAAACGTCTCTATGGGTGAGCCTCTTCAGGATAACTGGACTCAAGGGCCCCCTCTTAGGGGGCCAGTCCCATTTTAGAATGTGTCTCCTAATTCATTGGGACAACAGTTCTCAGTCTGAACCTTACTTGGACAGTTTGCAATCCTCTGACAAACATACTGCTGAGTGGCAGGATTTTTAGCTATTGAAGTCATCCTACATTTAAAAAGTTGTGGCAGCAAAATTACCCCTCTCAATTAAAAATTTACACAGGACTACAAAACTCACTGCAACAGCTTTAAATCCTTTGTCTGACTGAACAATGCCCACCTCATCACTGCTAGTATTTCACTATTTCTAGAGGGTTCCTCCCAGTAGATTATTAGTATATGGGGTCACAGAGGTGATCTAAGATTTTCAAACATGCCAATAAAGTAGAGCTTCTGGTACTAAAATTTATGCTAGCAAACCTATATGAATCTCAGCTAAATGCAATATAAGCATTCCTCTAACGCTTTCCCATCATTTGATGCTTTAACTTACAAGACAGTAAGCACTATAAAACATGATCAATCATTCCTTACCTTAGCACTTAGCACATGTGAGACAAACACTTAGTGCATGAATCTCTCCCACGTGGTTTTATTTTCTGCTTAAATCCCTCCAGTAACATGAAACTCACACACTGTGTTTTTTAGAAAATTGTGACTATAAAAAAGATCTTTCTCTCACTAAGCCAAATTCTTAATTTCCTGCAACAACTTCTTGCTGACCCTGCTCTCTTCCCTCTTCTACAGGAGAGCTTTTCAAATTATGAGAAATAAAGTACTCTGTCATCACCATACCAAACCTATCTCTTCCACTCAACCATTTCTCTCTCATAAGCTTTCAAGTCTTTCTATAACCCAGAACCCTCTTTTCTGGATATGTTACAATTTATCTAGAAAACTTCTAAAGTTTAGCCTGTGCCCTATAAGCACAGCAACCCAAGAAGAACTTTTTCTAAATCAAAGTGAACAGTGGTAGTCATTTCAGAACCCAGTAGAGACCACTGGCTCCTTAACAGTTTGGGAATGCACTGCTCCATCTGCCCTAGATGTGTAACCTCAAGACTGCCAAAGTATCAAGTGCTGGTGAACTAAGGATATGGTCATGAAACAAATACTCTAGTCATTGCCACTGTGCTCCCATTGAGTTTCACTCATTCCATATGGGGATGATAGAGGCTTTCTGGAAAAACAGGTTGTGGTAGTCCTGTGACAGGAAGACTTCCAACCTTCACTAATTAGTTTTTTACGAGTAAAGCTGACCAAAGTCACAGACTCTCTTGATACATATCAGTATTTCTTTACATGATGTTGATATACATATAACTGATTTACATTGATTCTATCACATCAAAAACTCCCAATAGATGACAATTAACTACTATATGGTACCCAGGCTTAGATCCCAGGAAAGAAAAAAGACATTAATGGAAGAGCTACAGAAATACAAATAAAGTCTAGAGGCCAGTTAACAGTAATGTACCAAAGTTAGTTTCTCAGTTTTGACAAATGTACCACTGTAATTTAAGATGTTAATGTTGGGGAAAGCTGGGCGAAGGGTAGAGTATAACCTTCTTTACTATCTTTACAACTTTCCTGTAAATGTAGTTATTCCAAAATTAAAGGTTTTTTTTTCTTTAATTTTATTGATGTATAGTTGAGTTACAATATTGTATTAGTTGCAGGTATACAGAAAAGTGATTTGGCTATGTATTTTTTTCAGATTCTTTTCCATTATAGGTTATTACAAGATATTGAATATAGTTCCCTGTGCTATACAGTAAATTCTTTTTATCTATTTTGCTATAGTAGTCTGTATTTGTTAATCCCATACTCCTAATTTATCCCTTCCCCCCCTCTTTCCCCTTTGGTAACGATAAGTTTGTTTTCTACATCTGTGAGTCTGTTTCTGTTTTGTAAATAAGTTCATTTATATTATTTTTTAGATTCCACATATAAGTGATATATTTGTCTTTCTCTGTCTGACTTACTTCATTTAGTATGATAATCTCTAGGTCCAACCATGGTGCTGCAAATGGCAATATTTCATTCTTTTTTATGGCTGAGTAATATTTCACTATATACATATATACACATCTTCTTTATACACTCATATGTTGATGAACACTTAGGTTGCTTCCATGTCTTCACTATTGTAAACAGTGCTGCTATGAACACTGGGGTGTGTGTATCTTTTCGAATTAGAGTTTTCATCTTTTCTGGATATATGCCCAGGAGTGGGATTGCTGGATCATATGGTAGTTCTATTTTCAATTATTTAAGGAACTTCCTACTGTTTTCCATAGTGGCTGTACCAATTTACATTCCTACCAGCAGTGTAGGAGGGTTCCCTTTTCTCCACACCCTCTCCAGCATTTATTATTTGCAGACTTTTTGATGAAGGCCATTCTGACTGGTATGAGGTGATAACCTCATTGTAGTTTTGATTTGCGTTTCTCTAATAATTAGTGATGTTGAGCATCTTTTCATGTGCCTGCTGGTCATCTGTATGTCTTCTTTGGAGAAATGTCTATTTAGGTCTTCAAGTTTATCTTTTTTTAATCCCTTAGATTTAGAGTCTCAGACTGCTTCAGCAAGAATGAATCATGATTTGACATAATCAGCAATTAACTGCTACAGTTTTGAGCAAATCAGAGACAAGATATTAAAAGGAAAGTCCACTGGACTTCATCAAACTTTAAAACTTTGCTCTGAGAATTCCCTGGAGGTCCAGTGGTTAGGACTCAGTGCTTTCACTGCTGGGGCCTGGGTTAGATCCCTGGGCGGGGAACTAAGATCCCACAAGTTGCATGGCATGGCAAAAAAACAAAACAAAACAAAAAAAACCAACAACTTTGCTCTGCAAAAGATCCTGTTAAGAGGATGAAAAGACAAGCTACAGACTCGGAGAAAATATTTGAACCCACATATTTGACAAAGGACTTGTATCTAGACTATCTAAAGAACTCTCAAAACTCAACAGTAAAAAAAACAAATCAACTAGAAAATGAGCAAAAGACAATAACAGACACTTCACTGAGGAGAAAATACAGATGGCAAATTAGCACATGAAAAAATGTTCAACAGCATTAACCATTAGGGAAATGTACATTAAAACCATAATGAAACATCACTACACACTTACTAGAATGGCTAAAATAAAAAATAGTGACAACACCTAATGTTGATGAGGATGCAGAGAAACCAGATGACTCATACATTGCTAACAGGAATTTAAAAGATATAGCCACTGTGGAAAAGTCTGGCCATTTCTTTAAAAAACTTTTAAAAAACATGCAGCTACCATAAGACCCCACAACTGAACTACTGGGCATTTTTCTCAGAGAAATGAAGACTTAGGTTCTCATAAAAAAACCTGCATACAAATGTTCACAGCAGCTGTATTTGTAATAGCCAAAAACTGGACACACCCACATGTTCTTCAACAAGATAAAGGAATCGTGGTACATCCATACCATGGAATACTATTCAGCAATAAAAAGGAATGGACATGGTACACGTAACAACATGATGAATCTCCAGGGAATAATGCTAGTAAAGAAAGTCAATCTCAAAAGGTTACAAATAATATGATTCCATTATATAACATTCTTAAAATGACAAAATTATAGAAATAGAAAATATCAGTAGTTGCTGAGGGAGAGGGATGGGGAAAGGAGGAGATACAGGGAGGTGGCTCTGGGTAAAAAACTGTAGGGAGCACATGGAAGGACCCTGGTGGTGAAACTACTATGCATCTTGTCTAGGGGATGGTCACATGAATCCATACGCACTATATACGGCACTAAATATACACACACAAACACACTACACATATACATACAAATGAATGCATGTAAAATTGATGAAATGTGAATAAGGTCAGTGGATTTTATCAATGTCAGTTTCCTAATTATGACACTATATTATAGTTATGCTAGATCTTACCATTGGGACAAAGTAAGTGAAGGGTATACAGATCTCTCTGTATTATTTCTCTTACAACTGCATGTATATCTACAATTATCTCAAAAAATATATATATATATATATATATATACATACATACATACTTACATACATACACACACAGAACAGAAGAATCCAATTATCTACCAGGGGCTTATTCTCATTGTGGCTCAACTTTACAAGAAATCATGCCTTTAATCTGACAGCACCTAGACTACTTGGCTTGATAGAGCAATATCTTGATATCTCATGTTCACCACTTTCACCCATTTCAGAAAGGAAACCCAAACACTTAACCTAGTTGCAATAAATACAGGTACCCAACAGAACTCTGCTTACTTTTGTACACTGTGTAGCAGGCAAGAGGTCAACAAACACCTTGAGGTCTGTGAAACAACAAGGTTTATCCCCAAACTTTTTAAAATACTGGAACATTAATTCTTCTGGATCACCTAAGAGAGAGGGGGGGGGAAATATCACTAAATTATTCATGGACTGAAGCAATCTCTAATTTAAGTGAGAAGTCTGACTTGAAAAACATTTATTTCAATTAAATGAAAATTTTGCTTGAATGAGAATGAGGATGACAATGAGGGCCAGAAGATAGCTTGCCAGTTTAAAAATAAATACTAAAAAGGAGTTGAATCTTGCAAATTCAGTTTACCTATTATTACAATGAGGAAATGTGAAGTTTTTCATTCAATTAAAGTTTAAATATTGTTTATATGCAAACATTAAACAAACATGCTTTTCTCCACAACAGTTCCTGAACTACTTAACCAATATTAAATATATGTTAACTAAATGAAAGGTAGTGTTTGTTAACAGGCACACCAACAGAAGAGAAAATAAATGGGAAGAGCCACGGGCCAATAACTCCAAAGTCACTCACTATGGAAAATTTAAACCTGGATATGCAGAAAGTTACCAGTTCATTTTATTTTTCCTCAAATTAAAAATAAAAATAATAAAAGTAAAATACTCTCATATTGGACTAGATTTAGGAAGCAGAGATTTTTAACAAGGTCTCTGTAAGATTTTAGGTCTTGGTTCCTGCTCACACATTTCTGGGAACAGAGATTCCATGGCTTTAATTAGATTCTCACAGGCCTCTGTGATCCAAAAGAGACTAAGAATCACTCACTGGTCTGGTTAAAAAAAAGAAAAAAAATTTTTGTGTGTGTAGAGACAAATTTGTAAGATTCACCAATTTGTAAGATTCAGACTGGTGAGAGAGAAGAGAAAGACAAGGGATGAATATAGGAAGTGTGAAAGCAGATCCAAATAGTTTTATATCCAGCTTTGGAAAGAAAGCAACTCTTTTTTATTTTTTTTGGCCACATCAGGTGGCTTGTGGGATCCTAATTCCCCGACCAAGGATCGAACCCAGGTCCCCTGCAGTGGAAGCACGGTGTCCTAACCACTGGACCATCAGGGAAATGTGAAGAAAGCAATTCTTTGCAATATACTTTAACAATATTTTGCTGAAGGTTACATAAAAATTTTCATTTGCAATTCTGAAACAAACACCAACTAAAGTGATTGAGGTAGACCCAAAGAAAGAAGTCAACATGAAATTCAAAATTGGTTGTGAATAATCTACATAGGGAATGACAGAGAGATGGCCACAGTTGATTTTAAAATGAGCTGCAAAGAACATTAATTACATGATTAAAATGGACAAAGATGTTCTAGGATAGGTTTTAGGTATTGAGAAGTGCTCATCATCTCAGGACAACTGGCCCCTAAAAAAAAACCTTCTTAAAGTTAATCAACTTTTTTTTTTTTGCGTTACACGGGCCTCTCACTGTTGTGGCCTCTCCCGTTGCGGAGCACAGGCTCTGGACGCACAGGCTCAGCAGCCATGGCTCACGGGCCCAGCCGCTCCGCGGCATGTGGGATCTTCCCGGACTGGGGCACGAACCCGTGTCCCCTGCATCGGCAGGCGGATTCTCAACCACTGCGCCACCAGGGAAGCCCCAATCAACTTTTAATGAGAACTAAATTTCTATAATGATGAGTGGGAAAAAAATGTTTTCTTTGGAGCTTTATCTTAAAAAAATGAAACTAAAATAATTTTAAAGTTTATTCTCCTAAACTTAAAAAATTTAGGGTATAATTAAAACTAAAGCTAATGTATATGTATAACTGATTCACTTTGTTGTAAAGGAGAAACTAACACACTATTGTAAAACAGTTATACTCAAATAAAGATGTTAAAAAAAAAAAAACTAAAGCTAATTCTTAGTATGAGCAAAGAATTACTGATTTTGGGGGGAGTGGTGCTTTCTTCCCCACAAAACTGTGAATTAGTTCAATATGACAACATTTACTTCTTATGCAGTAAGCTCAAAAAGAACCATTTTACAAAAACCTCTAAGGGCTTCATCAAATTTCCTGAAGGCCTCTCTTAACGCTTTACTATCCAAATCATACTTTTCTCCCATCTTGTCATTGTCCTAATAAATTTTCTCCTCAACTGTTAACTGCTCTTTAACTTCTCTAACTCTGCCAGATGTTATTTCGTCAATGGTTTTGTGAGTGCTTACAGTAGATTTTCAAGAAACCTTTCATTCACTTCTTGAAATCCTGAAACTTATAAAACTGGCTATTTACTTCGAAATTGATTTTGACATTATTGCTGGGTCAGCAAAAGAGCGCCTGACAAAAAGACTCTGATGGAATAGGGAGAGATGCTAAAGTTAAGCCGAGTTGCATGTGTGATTGAGGGCTAATTTTATAAGTGATCCATTCATTAGTTAATATTTTCAGGTTATGAAGACATTTGCTTCTCAAACACAACTTTATCACTGTAGGCTTCAGAGAATAGATACTGCACTTGGGTACTGCGGGCATCCCTGTATCTTCTCCAGGGTTCCCAAATATCATTACAGCTTCTTACCCAGTTTGTACTCATCATTAAAACCTTGACGTCGTAAACGTCTAATCAGCTCCAGTTTAGCTAGATGTGGTCCTCGGAGATGGCGAGAATTTTTAGATTCTTCTGTTATCCGATCTTCTATAAATCTCACAGCCTCTTCTGCAGAATAATGTACTTCTCCTTCTAAAGAGCTAGGTATAAACACATGAAAAAGGTATTTTGTGCCTCTATTGTCCATCCTAAAACTTAAAGTCAAGCCAAATTGATTTCAAGAAACAAATTTAAAATAACAGAAAGTACTTTGATAATTATAAAACAACACAAATTAGAATAAAAGAGAAATATGAGCATATTCTGACAGTTAACATGGCATATGATTCTTCCCAATTTTGGCATTTGATTATTGCAGTGACTAACCACCTCTACATCTTTCTTAAAAAAAGAATGAATAATTTTGCATATATAAAATATTACCTAATTAAAAACATAAGTAAATTTTATTGCTAGAAAAATGAGGCTGAGAAAAATTAGATGACTTACTTAATATTATAAAATAAGCCTCAGTTCATAATTGGTATCATAAATCCTATTTTGTTATTCACTTTTTTAAAAGAGCCCATTTAGGGGCTTCCCTGGTGGCGCAGTGGTTGGGAGTCCGCCTGCCGATACAGGGGACATGGGTTCGTGCCCCAGTCTGGGAAGATCCCACATGCCGCGGAGCGGCTGGGCCCGTGAGCCATGGCCGCTGTGCCTGCGCGTCCGGAGCCTGTGCTCCGCAACGGGAGAGGCCACAACACTGAGAGGCCCGCGTATCGAAAAAAATTAAAAAAAAAAAAAAAAATAATAATAATAATAAAAGAGCCCATTTATATTTATTGTGGTATTGTCTGTAATAGCCCGCAAAACAGGAAGCAGCAACAATACAAGTATCTATCAACAGCAGACAGATTAAATGAATTTGGTACATTTCTAAAATGGAGTTCTCTTAAGTCATTAAAAAGAATTAATCAGATCTGTATGCACCAGAAAGATGCCCAAGACACACTTTAGGGGGTGAAATACGAAGTTGTAAACCATTACATCTAACATAATTGCAGTCTTATGTTAAATAAGAATAATTATGTTAGTATATGCATAATATAAATAAATCTGAAAGAAAAGACACCAAACTGTCTTTTCCAAATAAATCTGGAAGACACCAAACTGTTATCAAGAGTTATTTCTGTGTCAATTACATCGCAATAAAACTGGAAAAAGTAAAAAAATCATCCTGGGATGATTTTCCTAGGAAAACTAGGAACTAACACTTTCCACACCATACATTTCTGTACTAATTTAAGATTTTTACAATGAATACGTATTTATTTTAAGATTTAAAAATGGAAAAAATGTCTTGCTTTGAAAGGGATACATTATTGAGACAGAAAAAGAGAATTCAATTAGGCTTACAATGAAATCATTTTGCTACACCATACTAAAAAGTGTTGTAATTCAGGAAAGAAGACAACTTACTGTTCACCTTCAGCAGGAGGAGTCCAGGCTTCTTCAATCAGTCGAAAGACAGAATCGAAATAAGTCAGATAGAACTGCCAGTCATCTGAGCTAAAATCAGATTGAATGGTGCACACAGGATTAAACCCAAGTTGTGACAAATCTGCCTGAGGAACCATGTTATTCAACTTATTTTCTAAGTTATATTTTAGTCTTTACTAGGAGAAGCCCAACCTTCCCTCTGGGTTTCTTCTACAGCCCTAAAAGGGCAACAACTCCAGAGGCATTTTCAAAGTCAAACATTTTCAAGAAAATACTCTTTCCTTCAATAAAATGACCAGGTCTAAAAAACTAATATTCTCAGGACTTCCTTGGTGGCCCAGTGGATGAGACTCTGCACTCCCAATGCAGGGGGCCCAGTTCAATCCCTAGTCGGGAAACTAGATCCCACATGCATGCCGCAACTAAGAAGTCTGCCTGCCACAACAAAGATCCTGCGTGCCACAAATAAGACCTGGCACAGCCAAAATAAAAAATTAAAAAAAAAAAAGCTCATGCAGCCGTTAATAAAAAACTAATATTCTTAACAGAAAACTCCCCACATTAGTGCTTTCTAGGGGGGCTAAGGGGAAGCTCTCTCTTTTAGACCAATATTGAGTTTGACAAATTAATGACTTTTCAGCATTCATTCCGAATACTTAGCACCCTGGTGGCATAAGTTCCATTACACCTCTTTATTGAAAGATGAAGGCTCATTAAAAACTTAAAAAAATATATCCAGAACACACAACTAAAAGATTTCACTTTATGCCCAGAAATCTCAAAAGATATAGACAAAAAAAACCAATGGTGAGATCTGAAAGCCCCACTCCAGTCTCATAGTCCAAAAAGAAGCATCTACTTACTTTTTCAGTAAGAGGCGCCGAGAAAGGGCATTGCACTCTGGCCACCTGCTCAGCTTCTTGTACATAGCCATGCATTTATTTTCCCGACTCTGAATCTCACTTGTTAACTTCTCTACAATTAAAAGTTATAAAAGTTGGTAAGCTGGTTTCATTTCTGCTCAGAAACCAGAACAAAATCCATATACAAGAAGGAAACTGTCACATTTTCTTATTCACTCTCTTAGAAAATGGGACCACTATTAGATACAAACTACTATCTCACTAAAGATTACTTTCCTGAAAGGAAAAATCATATATTTCTGATACTAAACTTTTTAATCCTTTTTTTCTGTAAAATACAAGGATCCAGAATGTCTTGAGTTGAGGATCTAGTATGTGGGATACACATAAAATCCCAACAGCATCTAAGGACTGGTATATTTAGACCTGATATATTTAGACCATAGACAGACCATCCATACACTTCCAAAACATTGAATAAGCTTGGACTGGAATGAGATGAGAAAGGGGAGATGTTATGAGGAAGATAAAAAAAGAACAGAGATGAATCAAACTCTTCCAACAGCTGGGAACAAAAAAACTAGGACTATATTTCTGACCAAATTAGATATGCCCTGTCCTTTTAGAATGGTTTAGCAGATTAAGGATGCCAACAATTACATTATGAACTTTCTATAGAGAATCTAAATTGTAACTATCCATACAACTACAACCTAACTGAATAAAAACAGAAAGTTGACTTGTACCCACCTGCAAGGAGACTGAAGTTAGAGAGTAACATTAAAAATAAAAACAAAAACTCTTCCTACATTTTATATAATTAAAGTAGTTAACTCAGTTACTATTACAGTTTTGTGATAGCACAAAGTCTAGTAAAAGATATACATACTTGTAAAAAACAAAGTCTTTCTAATGGCTGGACCTAATGAGAGTTCTGAGGCTACTCATCTACAGTGAGTTACTCCCAATAACCATAAAGGCACGATTAAAAAACCAGAGTTGTCAAAACGATAACTGCATTCCCACGAATTTTTCCTAAGGAAATCAAAGATGTGTACATATTTAGGAACCAAAATCTCATAAGTGTCCAAAAATAAGGGAATAGTTAATGCTATCTATAAAGTTAATACAAATCAGTTTTCCAACAACAAAGGAGGAAGTATTTTCACAACAATAGAAAAGAGCTAACTTCTTAACATGTAAAGTACTCTTGCAAATCAATAAGCAGATTAACCAAATTTTTAGAAATAGGAAAAGGATAAGAAAAAGCAGCTCAGAGAAAAAGAAAAAAATATTAATGGCTTTTAAACAAATGAAGAAATAATTATCCTCCCTCATAACTAAATAAAAACTGTAAGGTATGTTTTACCTATCTCATTGAAAAACATAAAAGGTTTGATATGGGACTTCCCTGGTGGGCGAGTGGCTGACTCCATGCTCCCAATGCAAGGGGCCCGGGTTCGATCCCTGGTCAGGAAACTAGATCCCACGCAACGCAACTAACAGTTCACATGCCACAACTAAAGATCCCGCATGTGGCAAGGAAGATCCAGCATATGGCAACGAAGACATTGCCAGCCAAATAAATAAATATTTTTTTAAAAGTTTGATCCAACATTTTGATAATATAGGTGGGTAAATATGCAAAGAAACAGGCCCTCTTACAATCTAATAGCAAATACAGCTGGTGGAAATGCACACTGTAGCCTCTTAGAGTGCAATTTGGTTTAGAGCAAAGATGTTCCTTGCAAATAGCCTAAATACCCCTCAAGGATGAGCTATGTAGTAAACTGTCTACGTTTACACTATGGAACATTGGGCAGCCATTAAAGAGAGTGAGTTAGTGAGGTATACCTCTAAGACACACTGTTTAGGTAAAAAAACAATGGGTCTAAGAGTATGCAGAGCAAAGGTCACAAACTCAAATGCCTTCATAGGACAGACAGAATAAACATTTAAAAATTTTAAAGAAAAAAAATATTTAATAAGAACATTGTGCTGAGTAAGATTACTCTTAGGGTCAAGGTACAGTATGTTCTCAATTGTGGTTTAAAAATGTGGGGGGCCCCTTTCTGCCTCCGCTGCCATCATGGCACCCAGGAGAAAGTTTGTGGTAAAGGGGGGCAAAAAAAAGAAGTGGGTCCTGAAGTTTACTCTTGACTGTACCCATCCTGTAGAAGATAGAATAATGGATGCTGCCAATTTTGAGCAGTTTCTTCAGGAGAGAATCAAAGTGAATGGAAAAGCTGGGAATCTTGGTGGAGGTGTTGTAACAAATGAAAGAAGCAAAAGCAAGATTACTGTAACTTCTGAGGTGGCTTTTTCCAAAAGGTATTTGAAATATCTCACCAAAAAATATTTGAAGAAGAATAACCTATGTGATTGGTTACACGTAGTTGCTAACAGCAAAGAAAGTTACAAACTGCATTACTTTCAGACTACTCAAGGTGAAGAAGAGGGGCTTTCCCTGGTGGCACAGTGATTAAGAATCCGCCTGCCAATGCAGGGGACATGGGTTTGAGCCCTGGTCCGGGAAGATCCCACATGCCGCATAGCAACGAAGCCGTGCACCACAGCTACTGAGCCTGCACTCTAGAGCCCACAAACAGCCCACAAACAACAACTACTGAAGCCCACGTGCCACAACTACTGAAGCCTACACACCTAGAGCCCATGCTCCACAACAAGAAAAGCCACCGCAATGAGAAGCCCACACACTGCAACTAGAGAAAGCCCACGTGCAGCAACGAGGACCCAAAGCAGCCAAAATTAAATAAATAAATTTTTTTTTTTTTTTAAATGATGAAGAAGAGGAGGAAGATGAGGATTAAAACTCAAGTATCTGGGGACCTCCCTGGCAGTCCAGTGGTTAAGACTTCACCTTCCAATGCAGGGAGTGCAGGTTTGATCCCAGGCCAGGGAACTAAGATCCCACATGCCTCATGGCCAAAAAACCAAAACATAAAGCAGAAGCAATGTTGTAACAAATTCAATAAAGACTTTAAAAAAAATGGTCCACATCAAAAAAAACAAAAACAAAACTCAATTATCTGGTATATTTTGTATGAGTTCTTGAATAAAACTTAGGACCCCAAAAGCAAAAAAAAGGGAAGGGGGAGGGGAAAGATACTACTTTAGAAGGATATACAGAACAGGTAACTGGAGAAGGATGTAGAGGGAAGAGGGTTGGAGATCTGGGGTAAAATCATACTCCTTGAATTTTCTGAATCCATGAATTATTTTCATTCATTCATTCAATCATTCATTCGGCTATGCCGGGTCTTAGATGCGGCACATGGGATCTTCGTTGCTGAGTGTGGGATCTTCCTTGCAGCATGCGGGATCTTTAGCTGCGGCATGCGGGATCTTAATTGTGGCATGCAGGATCTAGTTCTCTGACCAGGGATCGAACCCAGGCCCCCTGCATCATAAACGCAGTCTTAACCACTGGACCACCATGGAAGTCCCCATGAATTATTTTCAACTAAAAATTATTTTTTAAAAATAAATACAGAAAAACCTGAAAGAATCTAAAATGATCGCAAGTGATTTTTTAAAGTCTTTGTATCTTTGTTTCTGTATGTGAAAGAAATTTTCCACAATAAAATTTGTCAGGTTTAAATAGGAAAACAAACAAAAAAACTTTAAGAAAACTCTAAAAATTACCTCCTAATTTTCCTCTGATGACATCCAAGGCTTCCTGGTACTTTCCCAAACGTTCTAGGATCATATAATAAAGTTCAACCTTACAAAAAAAAAACAAGAAGTGCAACCACTGAAACTTTTCAATAATAAAAAGATAAATCATTTGTATGTTTTTAAAAAGCTATCTAACAGAAAAGAACACTATATCTTCAAATAAGATGAAATTAACAGTGAGAATCAGACCATAGTTATCTCTCCTATCTATATCTCAGCAGAGAGTACGTTCTGGAAACATGCTAGAAACAGCTCCTCCACTCATTATACCTAGGCTGGGGAGTTCCAAAGCTTCACATTTACACAAAAGGCAAGAGTGAGGACCCAGTTCTCTAAATGGAATAAAGCAACAGTTCATAATATTGTAACAACATCAAAAACATGCAAATACAAAGTGGGGCTTAAATTACTCACTTCAGCCTCTGCTTCTATCTTGTCCTCTTTTACCATTTTTTCTACCATTCTCTCAGCAAGGGGCAGAAACATCGTTTTTGAGAGGTTTTCATCCTGCGCTGATATAGACTAAAGGAGAAAAGATAAATGTTTGCACTATTTATATTATTACCATGCAGACCATTATTGTGACTCTGGCACATAATTATCAACCCATTATGTCAAACATCAGACCTAATTTGAACTTGCCAAGAGGATGCATTAGAGAGTGGTTTGCTTTATAGGAGATTTCTTTACTAAAGATTCTTATCTTATGCATTCTTGAAATACACAGTTTCCACAATATGACCTAACTTTTAAATATTAGGCCATTCATACATTTTTTTCTAGAAATATGTTAAGAAGGGATATGTTTATACTATTTAGTATATATCAAGGGTACCAGGTATTTGAAGAGTCAAAAACCTTTCAGATGTCTTCTTGAGACCTTCACATATTAGAAGGGAAAATGTCAATTCCTTCTATTTATAGTATGGCTTACTATTATCTACAGGTACCTTAGCATGATATTAATCATTTTAACATTGCCAAAGATTCTGCTTAGAGCTCATTTACCCCCTGAAAACAACCTTTCAGGGAAGCTATTATGCTTATTTTATAGCTAAACTAAGGTTAAAAGATTCCCCAACAGCTCAAGAGACATGGTAAAGCCAATGTTTGAAAGCAGACCTGTCTGAACTGAGCCTCTCTGTTCTTAACTGCTACATTTTAACTCCTTCCTCCCCATCCTCTCATACACAGTATCTTATTTTCGTACTTATAGCTGCTCTGGGAGATGAGCATCTCCATTCTGCAAAAGAGCAGATTGAGGCTCAGAAAACAGAAGTGATGAAACAAGGTCACCCAGTTCAATAATCTGTTCAACAACCAACAATAGTGCCTTAAAGACAAACCTCAAGTTAAAATATCAAACATTTTGAGGCTCATACTTGATCAAGTAACCCAGTAATAGATCTAAGATTCAGGAGAAATACACTCTGTGCTACACACAAATAAACCAATATATCAACTCAAAAAGAATACTAAAACTCATCAACTCAAAAAAAATCAACTGACAATATGTCACATCCCTATTTGACACATGCTGCAACACATTACCCAAGATGTTCAGAGGACACATTAAGGACAATTACTATATACAAAAATAAAAACAAATCTCAATCCCATTCTGAATGCCATACTCACTTGCATTATTAAGCTCATCACAGACCAAAAGTAGTAAGGGTTTTTGGGGACAATCTTATATAGAGCCATGCCAGCCTGAAAGACAGAGAACCATAAATACTTAATTTAGAAAACATCATACAGAGGGTAATTAATGACCTAGACATGTGGCAAGAAGTTTCCTAGGAAAATAGCAACATGTTTACATATGCTGGTTACTCTAAGTGCCTAGTAACTTGATGGATGTTCTCTATAGGATAACAATAGAGGTAATCCCAAAGGTGAATTTTTACAACATCAAGAATGATATTTCACCTTTTGAATCAGATTTTCTCAAACTGAAGCCCAGCGTTCCTAGAGAATACTGCAATCCAATATAGTTCTGGCAGACTACCAAGCAAAAACAAAAGTTGGGTTATGAATGTATATCAATAAACTTTACTGAAGCCATTGCACTAATCAGTTATAGTAAAACAAAGAAATCCAGACAATATATTTAAACTTCAAATTCAGACAAAATTACTGACATAATTCAAAAAATAATTCTTAAGTTAGAAAAATATACAGGTTCTTTCAATATACCATGAATTAGAACTGAACCCTCTCATTGTGAAATGTATAATATGCAAATACTTAGAAGTAAGAACATGGCACAAAGGAGCAAAATAGATCTATTCATGTAAAACTGAGAATCTGTCCATAATTGCCAACTAATAATCAATGCTAAGAACTCTGTCAGCTAATTATCACAGTTACTATTTTATTTTTTAATCTTTTGCCTATCTTCAATCCACTTGAAAAAAATACATGGAGCCCCTATTAAGTGGAAGGAAATGTCTATTCCTGCCAAGGATATAAAGATTGAGTCCCGATCCCCAAAGCACTTAAAAGCGAGGGAGGGCTTCCCTTGTAGGGCAGTGGTTGAGAGTCCGCCTGCCGATGCAGGGGACACGGGTTCGTACCCCAGTCCGGGAAGATCCCACATGCCGCGGAGCGGCTAGGCCCGTGGGCCGTGGCCGCTGAGCCTGCGCATCCAGAGCCAGTGCTCCGCAACAGGAGAGGCCACAACAGTGAGAGGCCCACGTACCGCAAAAAAAAAAAAAAGCGCGAGGGAAAGAGATAAGACAAATATTCAAACAACTAAAATATTCTTGGCAATAAAAATAAACATCCTATACAGGGAATTCCCTGGCGATCCAGTGGTTAGGACTCGGCACTTCCACTGCCAGGGGACGGGTTCGATCCCTGGTGAAGGAACTAATAATATTCCACAAGCAAAGCGGCAGGGCCAAAGAAAAAAAAAAGAAAACAAAAACAAAAACACCCTATACAAAAATACCACACTAGGGTGTTTCCAAGGAAGGCAAGGTTAGTAAGTTTGTTTATTCCTTTCTTTTTCTTTTTTTAAGGAAAAGTAGGGAAGAGCATTCGCCAAAGTAGCAGTCTTTCAGATGGACCTTGAAGGTGAAACAGAATGTCTACAGGCAAAGATGGGGGGTAAGAATACATATACAAATAATACAATTATTTGGGGTGAATGCATAAGTGAGTGAATCAATTCGAAGTAGGAGCAAAATGAGTAATTAAACAAAAACATTAAAGAAAGAAAAGACATATGATGACAAGAACAAGTAGGACATCTAGCTGAAACAAAAAATTAAGAGCAGGAGAAGGGAAAAAGGCTAAAAGGTAGACAGAGGTACCTTTGTTATAAGGCATTCCAAAAGGAGTCTATAGAGAGTAAGCGACTGATAGGTATAAATCTACACTCTTCTAGGAAGAGTATTTTAGCAGTACTGTGAAGAAAGAAAATAGGGAGAAATAAGAGGTGAGGCAATGAAGAACTAAACCAGGATGAGGTAGATCAAATAGAAAAAGAAACCTCAGGGAATTCCCTGGCAGTCCAGTGATTAGGACCCTGAGCTCCCACTGCTGAGGGCATGGGTTTGATCCCTGATCCAGGAACTAAGATCCCGAAAGCCCCGTGGCCAAAAAAAAAAAGAGAGACAGAGAGAGAGACCTCAAAGACACTGTGGAGGTAGAATCAAGATGATCTGGAGACAAAATGGACATAGAGGATGAGAAGGAGAGTCTAGAATGGCTTGAGGTCCCTGCTCTTAACACCAAACTGGATAAATGAAATGGAAAGTGTTAGAAAACCAATTTTATTTGATAACTTGGGGAAAGAAAACATTTTTATAATGACACACAGAAATAAAAAGGAATAGAATATTAAATTAACATGAACTTTTAACATAAAAATTTCATGCCCACACCCTACTATGTTATGGGTGATTGCATTCTGCTGCTACAGAAAGCTTCTGACCAGAGAGAAATTTGAAAACCATGGCTGCAAACTGGTAACTCAGAGAATAGGAATGTCACTTACAGAAAAAGGAAAGTCTAGTCACCATATGAATGACTAGCAACTCTTTATTCAAGGTGGTTTTAAATTTACCTGCCAGAGATGATCAGTGGGGCAGAAGTCCTTAAATCTTCTGATTCCCTGGCTTCCCTCCCTCCTACCTCCACCAGTTTATGCAAATCATTCACTTATTTAACAAACGTTTATCATGCAGATGCTATTATAAGAAGTGAGGATTCAGCAGTGAACAAAAGACTTTATGAAACATAACATGTAATTTATAAAATACCTATTACCCCAGACTGACATTCCCCTTTCAAAATAGCACACATATAAGCTAAGAACTGTAACTACCTTAAGCAGCAACAAAGGCAGAATAAAAATCAGACATTCCATTCTAAGACATTTAACTCTAGAGGACTCCATTCTTCCAATATATTAGACTAAAATAATGCAAAAGCAAGCTATGGTTAAAACATATTAAGAAACCATAACTACTAAGCCACATCAAAGCAATGTCTCCAAAAAGCAAGATGCAAAATTGTATATATCTCTGGCAACATGTAAAGTTAAGCCATACAAAAATATAATCTGTTCAAGTGGCAGATTATTTTTTTCACTTTTTCAAAATTTACCTTAATATTGCTATTGCATGAACTTGTACTTTTTGTTATTTTATAAGTGTGTGTATAATATATATTTCAAAAATATATTTCGTGGGATCATAAAATTAACACATGCTTAAAAAAAAAAAAGAAAGAACAGAAATTAAGATGGAAAGTATCCACAGCCCTATATCCTGGCAACAATTCGGTACATATACTTAATAAGGAAGGGTGGAGGGGAGGGGAAGGGAGTGAGAGAAGGCCATTTTACAACCTGCTCGTCTCACTTAACATATATTGGGAATATCTTTCTATGTCAACAAATAAAGACACACAGTACCATTTGGGGGGTGGGGTGTTGCATTTTGTTCTACCATATAGGTGAACTATAATTTCTTTAACTATGTCTGTATTAATGTACATTTAACATACTTTACTTAAAAAATATTCCTAGGGGCTTCCCTGGTAGCTCAGTGGTTACGAATCCGCCTGCCAATGCAGGGGACATGGGTTCGAGCCCTGGTCCGGGAAGATCCCACATGCCATGGAGCAACTAAGCCTGTGCGCCACAACTACTGAAGCCCACGTGCCTAGAGCCCATGCTCTGCAACAATAGAAGGCACCTCAGTGAGAAGCCCTTGCACTGCAACGGAGACCCAATGCAGCTAAAAATAAATAAATTTAATAAATTTTTTAAAAAAGCATATTCCTAGAAGTAAAAATGATACTAAGGATTTATATGTATATATGTTAGTGATGCCAATTTTAAAAATATATACACATTTTAAAATAAAATAAAAATTATAATCTGTGAATATTTTTCCTGGGAACATATCAATACTCCAACAATAAATAAAATAATGATAAAATTTCTTCAAAGAATTATATTTGGGCCAAAAAAACTCTTCCAGTTTAAAAACTTACATAAGCAAATACAAAAATTGATTTGAAAGACAAAGGGTTTATCTTAATATAGTATCTTCCACCCTCCCTGGTCTACCTATCTATTGTTATAGTTTGATATTTCAAGTAAACAAGACAAAATAAAAATCCAAGTAGGAAAACTCTGCCTTCCAAACATATTATACCCACAAACAAAGCATTTCTTTAAAAATTCTAGCTTGACATCATAACCCTTTATGAGCTTAAAAGTGCAAATTTCATTTCTCTGGGATGCCAGCTTTATGCACCTATTAGTCCAAATGTATCCAAATGAGACTCCTTCACATGTGTACAAGGGAACACCTAAAATGTGCTAACTGGCAGATAAGCTGCATCCAGACAAACAAAAAACAAAAAAAACAAGCATCCCAAGCAATAGGGATTTCCCCCCCATGGATTTAAAAATCTTAGCAGGCTATATAAACAGTTAAATTTACAAAATAGATGTAAACTTTTACAGTTAATCTTTCTATAGTCTGTTCATTTTTTGCTCTAGGAATTCTGCCCATTTTCTGAAAATATAACAGCAATCTGATGCAGTGAGACAATCTGAAGCCAACTTACCAGAACCAAACAAAACATACCATCAGGCCACAAAGGAACAATCACATTTCCCAAAGAAAACATTTAAAGAACTTGAATAATTGCTCATCTTTAAAACACACACACAAAATAACTGGCTGATCTCCACACACAAATACATAGATTCACTTCTACACATATATGCAAACAAACATGTGCAGACACACATAGCACTGCAGTTAAACCACATTAATAAAAAATCCTGCAGCCCAGGAGGTTTGGGCATCAAGTTACCTGTTGCATTTTCTTGTATTCGCCCACTCTGGCATAGGCCATGAAGAGGTGAGAGTGATATTCCTCACTATTGGGAACTTTCTTCACAGCTGCCTCATAAAGTTTTGTGACTAACTCCGCTAAAACAAAGAGAAATAGAATTTTAATTACCGAAGTATAACAAATCTTAACAGCATTTAATTTTTTTCCTATTTGGAAGAAATAGATGTCTCCTATCATTAAGGAAGAAGAAAGTATTTGCTTTGCCTCATCTGCTCATTACTCTTACCTTACTTAGGTGTTTTCCGATGAAGCATGAAATAGGTTAAGCCTCCCCATGACGTTTACAATGTACAAGACCCTCCAGGATCTATCTAGCCTTTCTGTCTTCTTCCAAACTCTTCCCTCCAGCACTTTATGCTCTAGCTACATCAAACTACTTGTAGTTCCACTAGATTCCCTGTGCTGTATCAGACCTCCACGACTTTAACACTGTTCCCTCTGCCTGGATTCCCCTTTTCCTCTCTTTTCTACTGAGTGAACATCATCCAAGACCCAGTTCAAAATGTAATCCTTCCCTGAACACAATCTCTGCTCCTCCATCCCAGTTTGATCACTGCTTCCTTCTGCCATCTTTAAATCTTATAAATAACGTTCTTATACAATTTATTAATATATAATGCAACATACTATCTATTGATCTATGTTTCCTCATAGACTATGAGTAACATGAAAGCAAAGAATACCTTTCATCTTTGACTCTGATACAATACTTGTCATACAAAAACATTCAACAAATACTTGCAGGATAGATAATTTTTTTTTTTTTAATGCTGGGAGAGAATCCATATCCCTAAACAACATAATCCCTAAATAATCAGATATAATACCTCAACTCTTAAGTTTTATCTTTTATACGAATGAAACACAAAATTGAACTATAAAATAACATTTTCTGCCTGCTAGGTTGGCAAAAATTTTATTTTACTTTTCCCAGTTTTACTGAGAAACAATTGACAAAAGCTGTATATTTTCAGGAGTACAACATGATGGCTTGATGGCAAAATTTTTTAAGTCTAAAAATACCAATGACGGGACTTCCTTGGTGGTGCAGTTGTTAAGACTCCAAGCTCCCAATGCAGGGGGCCTGGGTTTGATCCCTGGTCAGGGAACTAGATTGCACACACATGCTGCAACTAAGAGCTCACATGCCACAACTAAGGATCCCACGTGCCGCAACTAAGGAGCTGGTGAGCTGCAACTATGGACCCCGCCTGCTGCAACTAAGACCCAGAGCAAATAAATAAATAAATAAATATCACATAAATTTTTTTTAAAAAAGAATACTAATGATAAAGATGTGGAACTCTGGAACCCTGATACACTGCTAGAGGGAAGGTAAATTTAGAAGACAAGTTGACACCATGTTTATCTTTAAGCTGAACCTACACATACCCTATGACCTAGCACCTCCACTCTAGATTCTAGTGTAGTCACCCAGTGAAGTATTCTGTGACAGTAAACATGAATTAACTACAACCACTTGGATATTAGATGAAAAGTGCAAGTCACAGAAAACATACAGCATGAATCCATTTATATTAAGTCCAAACTAAGTGAAACTAATAATGTATTACTTAGAAAAACAAATGTGATAAAGATTTAAAGACAAGCAAGAGAATAAAAAATATTCAAGATACCAAATCCCTCTTAAGAAGTTAAAGAGGAAATGAGATTGATGAAGGACACACAGGAAGTCTTCTTAGTACAGACATACCTCATTTTATTGTACTTCCCTTTACTGTGCTTTGCAGATATTGTGTGTTTTACAGATTGAAGGTTTGTGGCTACCCTGCATCTAAGCAAGTCATTGGCACCATTTTTCCAACAGCAGTTGCTCACTTTGTGTCTGTGTTACATTTTGGTAATTCTCATGATATTTCAAACTTTTTCATTATTATTGTATTTGTTATGGTGATCTATGACCAGTGATCTTTGAAGTTACTACTGTAATTGTTTGGGGGCACCACAAATCACAACCATATAAGACCTTGAACTTAATCAACAAATATGTGTGTGTTCTGACTGCTCCACTATCTGGCCATTCCCATCTATCTTCCTCTCCTCAGGCCTCCCTATTTTTTGAGACACAACACTGAAATTAGGCCAATTAATAACCCTACAACGGCCTCAAGTGAAAGGAAGAGTGCCACATGTCTGGCACTTTAAATCAAAAGCTAGAAATGATTAAGCATAGTGAGGAAGGCATGTCGAAAGCCAAGACAGGCTGATAGCTAGGCCTCTTGTGCCAGTTAGACAAGTTGTAAATTCAAAGGAAAAGTTCTTGAAGGAAATTAAAAGTACTACTCCAGGGAATTTCCTAGAGGTCCAGTGGTTAGGACTCCCACCTTCCACTGCAGGGAACACAGGTTCAACATCTGTTCAGGGAACTACATCTCACAAGCACGGCCAAAAAAAAAAAAAAAGAAAAACAAGTACTACTCCAGTGAACACATAAATGATAAATAAGTGAAATGGAGAAAGTTTTAGTGGTCTGGATAGAAGATCAAACTAGCCACAATATTGCCTTAAGCCAAAGCCTGACTCAGAGAAAGACCCTGACTCTCTTTAATTCTATGAAGGCTGAGAGAACTGGGAAACCAAAAAATTCATAGGACTCACTTTACTGCAATATTTGCTTTAATGTGAAACCAAACACATGATACCTCCAAGGTATGCCTGTACTGATAATGCTCTATTTCTTAAATTGGGTGGTAGGTTTATGAATGTTCATTTATTCCACATCAAATGTTCTAGTGCTACATAAAACATATTCTTCTATATTATTAAAGATATGTATTTCATAATAAAATATTTAAGAAATCAACAATGAAAAACTTTATAGATGAAACTAGGCAGACTACCTAGGATATGCTTAGAAATAATCTGGCAGGCAGAGGGGTATACATAAAATTGATCATGTCTCAATAACTGCTGAAGGTGAGAAATGGACACAAAGGGATTTATTATGCTATTCTCTGTTTCTATGTTTGAAGTTTTCCATATTAAAAAGTGGAAAAAAAGGCAACTCTTTCATTTAGCAAATCAAAATGTCATAAATGAAATTCAAGTCCTCATTCCAATTCAAGGATCCTAATACATGTAAAATATTCACTCTGCCTACAGCCTTTGCAAGCCATGGTTAATGCATTTTTTACCTGTTGCCATCCATCAAATCATGAGTGATAAGTAAATCAGACAAACAGAGAACTCAGAAATACCCCAAAATTAAGCACAGTTTTAAAAACAATGAAAATAAAGAAACATACGTCGATGCATCTCCCGGTAAAGAATAGTCAGTGCCTGCAGCGAGTTGTCGTCTGTGGGTTCAAGGGCTGCCACCTCCTGCGCCAAGGTGAAGGCTTCCTCTTGCTTTCCAGTTCTCTGTAAACCAATTGCCTTTAAAACCTGATAGAAAGAAAAGACAAATCAGTTTTAAAAGGACAGAAAAGGAAATATGTACCAAAGAAAGTCAATTTTAAATCACAAAATAAGTTATAAGGTATGCCTAGGTTGTGAATCAACTAACTATTTTACTAAAAATATCAGCAAGTAAAGATTATTGCCAGGGCTTCCCTGGTGGCTCAGTGGTTAAGAGTCCACCTGCCAATGCAGGGGACACAGGTTTGAGCCCTGGTCCGGGAGGATGCCACATGCCAGGGAACAACTAAGCCCATGCGCCACAACTGCTAAGCCTGCGCTCTAGAGCTCGTGAGCCTAACTACTGAAGCCAGCGCCTAGAGCCCGTGCTCCGCAACAAGAGACACCACTGCAATGAGAAACTTGAGCACCACAACAAAGAGTGGCCCCCACTCGCCGCAACTAAAGAAAGCCCATGCAGCAACGAGGACCCAACACAACCAAAAAATAAATAAATAAATAAAAATAAAGTTTCCTTAAAAAAAAAAAAAGATTATTTCCTATTTCAATCATATTAAGAATGCACAGGGGCTTCCCTGGTGGCGCAGTGGTTGAGAGTCCGCCTGCTGATGCAGGGAACACGGGTTCGTGCCCCGGTCCGGGAAGATCCCACATGCCGCGGAGCGGCTGGGCCCGTGAGCCATGGCCGCTGAGCCTGTGCTCCGCAACAGGAGAGGCCACAACAGTGAGAGGCCCGCGTATCGCAAAAAAAAAAAAAAAAAAAAAAAAAAAAAAGAATGCACAACATTGCTTAAAAGGACTCTGTGGGGTGGGGGGAAGGACTTTGTGAAAATAAAATAAATTAGATAAGTCATGTCCAGAAAAACAAGCAGCTAGCTTTTTATTAAATACTCTTTATGGCATTTCATGTAAGTGATCAGGCAAATAAATGGCCTAAAAAATACTCTAAAAACACAGATAGTCACTAAAGAGATTAAACACCTCTTCCCTTTAAAGATTACAGTATATAACCCACCAAATATAAGTAACTCAAGGGCAAATGAACTTACCTTAGCACAATGAAGATCCTTATGCTTTTTCAACAATTTATCTGCTTGCTGAATTGCCATTTTATTATTACCATTATCAAGATAATCTATGAAAACAGAAATTATGAGTTATTATATTCTTTCAAAAACAAATATGAAAAATGCATAGGCTAGTATCAGCTGTTTCAGAAAGTATCCTAATTCGGTTTTAAAAACATCATGGAGCTGATTTTAACTCTAAATGGATAGGATGGTCCAGAACACAATCTTAAATTTCTAGTCATCTCTCAACCAAAAGCAATATAATCCAGTTATACTAATCCTAATGAAGATTCAAAACCAAATATATTTAGATAATAGATGACACTAATATTTTTACCGATGGGAAACAAATGGGTTTACTCACATAAAAATTAAAATATCTAAAAAGAAAAAACCTTTATTATATTCAAGATTCAAATCTACCAAATGGACCATGTTCCCTCAATAAAATGTTCAGTGAGTCTTACTATGCCACAGAGTTAAGGATAATTCGTTGAAGAAAAAATAAGAAGAGAATAGTGAGTGGGGGACTAAATCCAGCAATATCAGGAGTAGACAAGGATGTAGGGAAAGCAGCACTTTCATACACTCCGGTTGAAATAGAAACTAGCACTGACTTTGAAGAAAAATTGACATCTAGGTTCCCTAAGCTATGCATCCATTCCAAAATTCAAGGCATATGGAGACCTGCTATAAAATTGTGTTAAGGAAGAAAAGCAATCAATTATTATCCAAAAGTCTAACAAAAGCAAAGATTAATTTTCAGATGAGAGGATCTGAAAGAAAATGATTAGTGTTTTAGATGGGAAATGGTGGTAGCTGTCAATTCTATATAGAAAGATGACTAAACACAGGCCAGTCCACAACCTACTACTACTACCAAATCCCTCTTTGTTCATCAAGGTCCCAAATCAGCATAGGGACAGACAAAACATAAACAACTCAAATTAATCTGTGGACCAAATGCTGGTGAGGACATGGAGCAAAAGCAGCTCTCATTCACTGCTAGTGGGAATGCAAAATGGCACAGCCACCTTGGAAGACTGGCAGTTTCTTAAAAAATTAAACATACTCTAACCATATAATCCAGCTCCTTGTTATCTACCCAAATGAGCTGAAAACTTACTTTCACACAAAAATCTGCACCCAAATGTTTATAGCAGCTTTATACGTAATTGCCAAAACTTGGAAGGAACCAAGATGTTCTTCAACAGGCAAATGGATAAACAAACTGTGGTATATCCATCCATACAATGATATATTATTCAGTGATAAAAAGAAATGAGCCCATGCGCCACAACTACTGAGCCTGTGCTCTAGAGCCCATGAGCCACAACTACTGAGCCCGCGTACCCCAACTACTGAATCCCACGTGCCTAGAGCCCATGCTCCGCAACAAGAGAAGCCGCCACAATGAGAAGCCTGCACACCACAACGAAGAGTAGCTCCCGCTTGCCACAACTAGAGAAAGCCCGCGCACAGCAACAAAGACCCAACGCAGCCAAAAATAAATAAATAAATATATTTTAAAAAGAAAAAAAAATGAGCTAGCAAGCCACAAAAAAATATGGGGGACTCTTGAATACACATTGCTAAGTGAAAGAAGCCAACATGACAAAGCTACATACTATACGATTCCAAGTGTATGACATTCTGGGAAAAGCAAAATTATAGGCAGAGTAGAACAATCAGTGGTTGCCAGGAGCTGGGGGAGGGATGAATAGGTGGAGAAAAGGGGATTTTTCAGTGCAGTGAAACTATTCTGTATGATACTGTAATGAAGGATACATGTCATCATACCTTTGCAAAATGCACAGAATGAGCAACACATAGAATGAACCCTAATGTAAACTAGTAAACTATGGACTTTAGTTAGCAATAACATATCATATTGGCTCAGCAATTGTAGCAAATGCACCACACTAATGCAAGTGTTAATAACATGGGAAACTGGGGGAGAAGAGAGGTGTGTGCGGGTGAATAGGAACTCTGTACTCTCCACTCCTTTTCTGTAAACTTAAACTAAAACTGCTCTAAAAAATAAAGTCGATTAATTAAAAAAAATATCTAATAAAAGCAAAGATTCATTTCTAGAAAAGGAATGTGAGAGTGTTATAAATGGGAAATAGGGTGGTAGATGTAGATTTGAAATACAGAAAGATGACTGAACTCAGGCTAGTTCACAATCTACTACTACTATTGGTCCCTCTTTGCTCATCAAGGTCCCAAGTCAGCGACAGGGACAGAGGAGGCACAGACAACTCAAGATTATCTATGGCCCTGGTGGCCCAGGGCCAAATAACAGAAATACACTATCATTTTACCTAACGGTTTCAATTTTTCTCCTATGAATACTTTACCACAACCTTTAACAGACAGCCACATGAACACGAGTTCCATCTCTTTCGTTTTTCTTCAATGCACCTAATGTTGATGAGCACCAATAATGCTAGGTAAAAAGATTAAGAAGCCTTACTCAGGAGGGAATCACAATCTAGAAAAGATCAAAGACTTAACACTCAGGTAGAGAGATTAGAGAATCACAGAAATCACAATCTTGGCCTGAATACCCAAATATCTAATACCAGTTTTCCTAAATCCTCATCTCAGCCAATAGGCCACCATTTGTCCTTACAGAATATCTGACAGACATTTCAGCTCAATAAATGATATCTTCTCTTCCTAATAACTTGGTGCTGATCTCATGCTGAGTGAGTTCTAAGTTACGTCTGACTCAGTCTTGCAAGACTCCAGGTTCACAGAACATATCTTGAAGTCGTCTCAAAGAGCAGGTGTCTTTTGTTTGTTTGTTTGTTTGTTTTTGCGGTATGCGGGCCTCTCACTGTTGTGGCCTCTCCCGTTGCGGGGCACAGGCTCCGGACGCGCAGGCTCAGCGGCCATGGCTCACGGGCTTAGCTGCTCCGCGGCATGTGGGATCCTCCCGGACCAGGGCACGAACCCGTGTCTCCTGCATCGGCAGGCGGATTCTCAACCACTGCGCCACCAGGGAAGCCCCGAGCAGGTGTCTTTGATGAAACCCCAGCTCTGAGGATCTGCCCACAGATGGATCAGACCAGAGGTTAGGACTACAAGGATATTGAACTTTTCCCTCTGGTGTTGACAAGGCTCTGATACAAAAATACACTGCAACCATGCCCTCTTCTGTGGGCATGGTTTCCACAGACTCTGCTGAAGGGGTAGAATTGGATGAGCATGTCTAGATCATGCAACTGAAGCCCAATGGAGTGGACATTTGACCCAAACTGGGTAAATTAAGTTTCTTCCTGGTAATCTGTAACTACAACACTGAAATCTGGAGTCAGAAAGCTATGGACAGACTTCCCTGGTGGCACAGTGGATAAGGCTTCACACTCCCAATGCAGGGGGCCTGGGTTCAATTCCTGGTTGAGGAACTAGATCCCACGTGCATGCTGCAACTAAGAGTTTGCATGCCACAACTAAGAAGCCCACGTGCCTCAACTAAGGAGCTGGCAAGCCGCAACTAAGGAGCCCACGTGCTACAACTAAGAAGCCTACCTGCTGCAACTAAGACCCAATGCAACCAAATAAATAAATAAATATTAAAAAAAAGAAAAGAAAAGAAAGCTATGGAGAACCCCATTTGGAAGGCAATAATCATTTCCAGTTTGAGATTACCAGTGGCAGCTCCAGAATCTCCATTTGGAAGAAGCCTTGGGAGATGCAAGTTGGTTAATGGGGAGTGAAGAAAAGGAGTTATCTCTTGACTCTCCATTCATATAACATTTATAAAAGAATAAAGAATGTCAATTATCTTTATTAAAAAATTGGGGGAGGGGCAGTGCTGATTAAGCTTGTGGGGGGAGGCTAATGACCTCTCCCTACTCTATTCTCAGCTTGGTGTGGCCACAAAGCCAATACGTTGGGCCCCAGGTAAACTGATGAGTAAGCAGAAAAAACCAATTTGAAGAACCTAGCAGAGAAAAGAATAGACACAAACAGATAAGAGTAGAGATGAGCATCTGAGAAAGAAGCTTCAGATCCTGACAGCTTTCCAGTTTTCATCAGGCTCTAGAACACTGCATTCCTGCCCTAAGCTCCCACAAGGGTTTATAAACAACCTCCCTCTACTTGAGCTTGTGTCAAAGGGTTTCTGTTCCTTGCACCCAGAAGAGTTTTAATTTTAATTTAGACACCCCACAGCATTTAGACTGCTGTCAAGTTCCCCCTTGCTGGATGTCAAGTTCCCCCTTCCTGGAAACCTAGGTGATTGATGATTAACTGGTTGCTGAGTCTTTTGGAAAAAGTTTATTTCCATTTTACATCACTGACTTTGTAATATAAATTACGTAGCCCGGGCTTCCCTGGTGGCGCAGTGGTTAAGAATCTGCCTGCCAATGCAGGGGACACGGGTCTGGGAAGTTCCCACATGCCATGGAGCAACTAAGCCCATGTGCCACAACTGAGCCTGCGCTCTAGAGCTCACGAGCCACAACTTTTGAAGACCACGCGCCTAGAGCCCGTGCTCCGCAACAAGAGAAGCCACTGCAATGAGAAGCCTATGCACCACAACGAAGAGTAGCCGCCACTCTCAGCAACTGGAGAAAACCCGAGTGCAGCAGCAAAGACCCAATGCAGCCAAAAATTAAATAAATGAATAAATAAATTTAAAAAATAAATAAAATAAATTATGTAGCCCTTGGAGAAAACAGGCCAATAAAAATGATACCCTAAGTCTGTTTTTTTAGCCTTTTAAAAACTTACTCAAGGATAACTGTGGCTTGACCATGAGGATTGGTATTGTTCCCTTAATATGAGGAGTAAGCCAAGTCAGCCGTCCACAAATCAGGCATAGGACATAATAAGATGATGATGTATCAGTTAAAGCAGTGTTTTTCAAAGCACGGTTATCACTCCATCTAAAATGTTTTTAAGTGGACCTTGCAGGCAGCACTAGATAACACAGAGAGTGAGAAAACTGACCTTTTGTAATATTTCCCTTATATTAAGGAGATAGTCTCAGTTTGGTATCAGCCTGTCATTTCTTTAACACTTGCTGATGCCTTTTTTTTTTTTTTTTTAATGGAGAAGGAACAGGTTTCAGATTTAGCGTTTCACAACTATCAGAAACTAGTTAAGACCTTAATAACATTGTTTTGTTTTCAATGTGTGTACTTAATTTTATGGTTTTGTTTTCTCAGGGCAAATGACAGGTATTCCACTGATGGTAATGATACATATTATTTCTATTTTATTTTATTTTTAATTTTAAACATTTATTTATTTATTTTTGGCCATGCAGCATGTGGAATCTTAGTTCCCCGACCACGGACTGAACCCATGCCCCCTGCAATGGAAGCGAGAGTCCTAACCTCTGGACAGCCAGGGAATCCCTCCCACTGTCTCTAAAACAAACTTCAAAACCCTTAAAATGGCTTACAAAGTTGAATCCCTCTACCTCTGTAGCCTCATCTCACCCTTCTCTACATTCCAACCACACAAGTCTTTTCTTAGGTCATCAAGTACATAGTCTCTCTGTTCATCTTTCTTACACACTCTGTCCATCACTCCTTTCCATCTGATCACCTGACTAACCTTTGCTCTTTTTTCTTTTCCAAAGTAAAATGTCACTTCCACAGAGAACCTTTTCTTGAAATGTTCCTAACAGTCGAGATGCCATAGTGTGTGCTCTCATGGTAACCGGTACTTTTCCTTCAAAGTCCTTAACACAATTGTAATGATTATGTATACTACTGTTTAAAAAAACTCTTGAGACTACAAGCCCCCTGAAAGCAGAAATCATGTCTGTGCTGTCTGGTACTATCTCATTCCCTGAATCTACATTGTGCCTAGCACATACTAGGCTCTCAATAAATAAGCTGAATGAAGAAAGGAAATGAACAAACTGTACAGGAAAAAAAAATCTTCTAGAAATTGAGTAGTCTATCAGGGGAGTGAGAGATATATACACACAAAGTGACCACAACAGGATGTTCAAAGAACCAATTATTAGTGATGGCTTCCTGCTATTAAGTTAGATTTTTAAAAGTCTTTTCAATTAATTTCTTAGGGGACTCTCCTGGTGGCACAGTGGTTAAAACTCCGCCTGCCAATTCAGGGGACATGGGTTCAATACCTGGTCCGGGAAGATCCCACGTGCTGCGGAGCAACTAAGTCCACGTGCCACAACTACCGAACCTGCGCTCTAGAGCCCGCGAGCCACAACTACTGAGCCCGAGTGCTGCAACTACTGAAGCCCGCATGCCTAGAGCCCGTGCTCCACAACAATAGAAGCCACTGCAATAAGAAGCCCACGCACCGCAACAAAGAGTAGCCCCCACTTGCCGCAACTAGAGGAAGCCGGCGTGCAGCAATGAAGACCCAACACAACCAAAAATTCATTAATTAATTAATTGATTAAGAAAATAAAAACCCAGACATTTAAGAGTGAAGACAGAGGGAACACAAATTTATTGGGTGTCTACTCAAAACCCAGCAAGGTACCGTTAGCATCTCCATATTACAGAAGAGGCTCAGGGAGGTAGGTTAATTGACAAAATCATAGCAGAGAGCAAAACCCAGCTCAGTCTGGCTCTGAAGGTCTGCACCCTTCATTGCCTCAATTTCTCTAGACAGAACTCTTAGAGCAAGAAACTATATAAGTACAGATGGCTCATTAAGCCTAAGGAGACAAAGAACAAATTTGAAATTTATTTTTCTTTTCTTTACTACCTTGCCACAATCCAATCACTTCAGTGAACACACAGAAAACATACCCCAAATGGCCAACTGGTTTCTCCTAATTCTCAAGAAGATACTAAGTGCAGTATTTTTAATTAAAGTATAAATCAGATGCTCTGACAGAAGCAAGAGCACGAACAAAAGAATGAAAAGGAAGGAAGTATGCACCTTTAAAACCTGATTTACACCCACCATCAGGCGTGCACTGGGGTAGTTCCAGCACTGACTGCCTCAACACCACCAGGCTGGGCCTGCTGCAGTTGGTCTTGGTAAATCATCCCAAACCAAATGTGTTCCCTGGCCATCTGCCCTGCTGAGAAGGCTGTGTGCCAGTCATCACTGTTTATTAGGGGGAAAGAACGTGGACAAGAATATTCTGCCCTCAGGAAAATGTTTCAAACACTCGGTTTACATCTGAGCAATTTTTTAGTAAGAGCTGGACTTGGGCGCCAGAAAGGCAATGAGAAGCCCACGTACCGCAACGAAGAGTAGCCGCCCCACACACCCCCCACACACCCCGCGCTCAGCGCAGCAACGAAGACCCAACGTGGCCAAAAATAAATAAATAAATAATTTTTTAAAATAATAAATAAATTTATATAAAAAAGAACATTATCTGAATGAAACCACACAGTATCTGATCTTTAAAAAATTAATGTCTTAACTAATAAAAATAATACATGTCATAGTAAAAATAAAATCCAATAGTTCATACAGGTATAACATGAAAATAACTATTAATCTTGCCCTATGCTCACACTACCCTCTACTCTATGCATTCTTCCAGGAATGTTCTGTGCGTTAACACCTATCTTTTTAAGTTTAAAATGTTTTTAGAATTTAAAAGTCTAAGAGCTTTTTAAACGGTCATAATTTCAGAACAGGAGAAAACAGGTTGTGCCAAGTGACTTTTCTACAGAAAGGCAAGATAATCTTCACTCACCAAGATGCCCTGCCCCGTCCAGGCAAAGGACGAGACTCGCTGAGCTAATACGGTCTAACAGAAGGCTCAGAATACATACAACATCCGACCGAAGACCTGGTAAGTTTTAATAACGAACTATAACAGAATAATTACCTGGAGTTTGGCCACGCATGGGAAGGGAAATGTCCTAACGCACCAAAGACGTGACTATCATTCAGGAAACACAGCTGGGAAATGTTACACCTGATTCAGGCTAGAACAAGACTGCAAGTCAGGAACCATCAAGGACCTACTGTATAGCACAGAGAACTCTACTCAATATTGTGATAATTTATATGAAAAAAGAATCTAAAAAAGAGTGAATATATGTATATGTATAACTGAATCTCTTTGTTATATACCTGAAATCAACGATACTCCAATAAAATTTGAAAAATAAAATAAGTATCAAAAAAAAAAAAGGGGGCTTCCCTGGTGGCGCAGTGGTTAAGAGTCCGCCTGCTGATGCAGGGAACACGGGTTCATGCCCCAGTCCGGGAAGATCCCACATGCCGCGGAGCGGCTGGGCCCGTGAGCCATGGCCGCTGGGCCTGCGCGTCCGGAGCCTGTGCCCCGCGACGGGAGAGGCCACAGCGGTGAGAGGCTCATGTACAGCAAAAAAAAAAAAAAAAGACTGCAAGTCAGTAACACAGATTAGAACAAAGGATTTTGTGCCATAAAAGTAAATGTGTGTGCGTGTATTCTAAAGACTATGGAACTTTGAAACCTCTATTTTTATTTTGCAATTCCTGCATCCTATAAAAAATTTTTTAATAAATGAGTTTTTTATACTTTTTTTATACAGAAATTCTTATTTATTTATCTATCTATTTATTTATGGCTGTGTTGGGGCTGTGCACGGGCTTTCTCTAGTTGCGGCGAGTGGGGGCTACTCTTTGTTGCCGTGCACGGGCTTCTCATTGCGGTGGCTTCTCTTGGTGCGGAGCACGGGCTCTAGGTGCGTGGGCTTCAGTAGTTGCTCACAAGCTCTAGAGCGCAGGTTCAGTAGTTGTGGCTCGCAGGCTCTAGAGCACAGGCTCAGTAATTGTGGCGCACGGGCTTAGCTGCTCTGAAGCATGTGGGATCTTCCGGGACCAGGGATTGAACCCGTGTCCCCTGCATTGGCAGGCGGATTCTTAACCACTGCGCTACCAGGGAAGTCCCCTATAAAATTTATTAAGTGCCATACCTGACCATCTTCCAACTCTACCCATCCCCTAACCACTAAAAACATTTTAAAACAATAATGGTAGAAGAAAGCACTAGGGCTCACCAAGTCACATAAGGATACAACATCTGTTCAGAACCACATAGCACAAGAGAATAATTTTAGCAAAAGGAGAAAGATAATAAAGTAGGTGTTCTGGAAGGTCAAGGTGGTTTTCAAAAACCAAAAATGCAATACCCAAACTTACCAATTTATAAGTAAAGAGAAGCACTCTGAAGATGTTCAACTAATCAACTAGCTATTCCATACCTAGACACCAAAAACAGAATTTCAACCCACCATAATTTCACAATTAATGATCCTGTCCACCTCTATCCTCAACAGTATCAGCAAGAGCTGAGGTCATAGGCAAAATTTCTAACAGCTGTAAAATCCTAAACCTTGGCAATATAAATAATACTGCATAAAGATCGTGATGCTGCGGGATCTGAACTCAGTGAAAGGCTGAGCTCTCCAGTGAGTGCCTGTGTTCAAATCCCAGCTCTACAGTTTACTAGCTGCAATTCTGAGCAAGTTAATCTCTGGCCTTCAGTTTACTACTATGCTCACAATAATCTTATCTATCTAATAGGACAGTTAGCACACAAATAATAAGCACCCAGTCAACGCTGAGTGTTGTTGAACTTTTGGCTGGTGGGCAAGCACCACCATGAATAAGCACGTTCATCTGTCAGCTAATGAAGGTCTAAATTCAAGAATGATAGTGGTTTAGGGATACTAATATATTTAAACACAAAAGCAGAGGCTGTCCCAAAGTCTAGACGTCAAAAGTCAAAAGTGCTCAAGTCAAGGACAGTCTTTCTTTTCCTATTTCTGTCAGTTTATATTAATTGCCTTGGAATTCCTAAAGAAAGTATTTTCTAATCTTCTTCCCATGTAACTATAACAAAAGCTACATAATTCTGGCTTCAGTTTTGAGAATATGACCTATCACATCTGGTTAACATATCCTGATGTTTACCAGTGTGAAACGGACTATAGGTCTTGCTTATTGGATAGTTTCAAAACATTATTATTTCTAAGGGACTTATGGGACACCAAAGGCATTTTCTTTGGTCCTCAAGAACAATTTTAGAAACGCAATTATTCCTGAAAGTGTTCAATCTTTCTAGTTAAAAGAGAAAAAATCTGCAGGCAGCTGCTGCAGAGAGCTGTAACCAGCCACCAATTGTGAACCCTGGATTCAGTTCTTACCCTCAAGCACCCTTACATATTTCATCTCTGCCCTTTAAAATGTATACTGGAGGGTATGAAAATATATAGCCCTGGGAAATTGGAAATCCACCACTCTCCACCTATGTGACCTTTGGCAAGTCAATGTCTCCAGCTCAAAGTGAGGTGATTTCTAGCACAGTGGTTAAAAGAGTAAGCCCAGGACATTCCACACGGGTTAAGATCCTAGCTTTATGTTAGCTGAGTGACCTTAAACAAATTACACATCAATAAAGCCCCAGTTTTCTCATCTGTGGAAAGAAAAGGGAGACAGAGAGGGAAGTGGGACTGGGGAAAAGGAGCCACCTGCGAAGGATGTGTGAAGATTAAATAATTAAGACCAAGGACAGTGACTGACATAATTAGCAGTCTATACACATTAGCTATTATTATTATTTCCCACCTCACAAGGTTGTTGTTGAAATGAGATGCAAGAGCAAAGCATCATACAAATTACAAAAAGCACTACCAACTGTACCAGAAACATAGTTATTGCCCCTTCCAAACAAGTTAAATGATCTCAACTATACGAAGAAGCCTCCATTTAGTAACACCCACACTACAAACAAGAGGTCTAATTCTGCAAAAACCACTGAACTTGAAGCCTTCCTTACCATGAACTGAGCTAGACCAAGACCACATAACCATCTAAGAGGAAAGGAAATACAAAAGGGACCACTATCCAATTATAGAACAACTCGGTTATTGAAGAGGTGTTCCTCCCTGACTCAAATATGTGATTTTTCACAACCGGGATAGCAGAACGCCATCAAGGTCTTAAAGCCTGAAGGTTGAGGTCAACGTTATGGAGGGAGATCCACTTAGCACGCAGAAGGCAAGCTGCAGAGAAAAACCAGAGAAGCTGCAAATAGGAAAAGCCCTGCATGCCCCTCGACACGAGATATTACAGTCGCTTCACCGCTATTCTGGGCGCAAGCCAACCGCCCACCCCACCCCCGCCTCGCCCCACCCCGCCCCCGCCTCCCACGTGTGCCCAGAGCAGCTGTTCCTCCGCCAAAGAGCTCTGGATTGGGATCCTCAAATCCGGGCCTGCTCCCGACTCGATCTGGGTGACCTTGCGTCAGCCCCTTCCCCTCCCGGGGCCTCTTTCTCTACATGCACCGAGTACAGTTAGTCAGAAAACACGTTAGGCCCCGTTCCCATAGGTAAAAAGTCTTAAGCGGGGAATTTTCCCTCAAGACGGGTGTCCCACCCCCACGCCGGAGCCAGCTTCCACCTGCGGGCAGACCTCGGGTCTCCCGTGGCGTGGCCCCGACAACGTAGCCTGCGGGTAGCGTAGGTCTCTGCGAGAGAAAGTGTCTCACAGGGCTCGCCTGTCAGACCAGCTCTGCCGACCTGCCGCTGCCCTGACCGCGCCGCTGCCACCTCAGGGCTCAAGAAGGCCAGGCCGGCGCTTACGCGAGGCCCGTGGCTGCGGCCTAGAGGCCCGCGCGGCCCGCCCCCTGTGCCCGCCAGCCCTGCTCCCGGCCCCTCAGCGCCCCTCCCGAGCCTTTGCCCCGGGCTCCGCAGCCCTCGGCGCCTCTGGCTGGCAACCAAACTGGCCCCAGGTACTCACCGTAAATCGGCCGGAGGCGCCTGTCGTTAGGGTCCTGCACATGGCCCCGCGTCGCCATGATGACAAGCGCAGAACAGCAATGCGCACGCGCGGGGCAGGCCCCCGATAAGGGGCTGTTAAAGGGCCAGCGCCGATCTCTCTCTTCTGTCGCAATGGTCGCGGGGTTGTGACAGAACGCGCCGGCGCGGAAAGGGACGACACCCACACCGCACACCTCCCCCCGACCCCGAGTTGTCACTTCAATGGATCCTTTTCCTCCCCTTTGCTGGTGGAATCAACCTAGCTGGTAGAAGCGGCCGTAGCTATTAAAATCCCTTCCGAGTCACATACTGGAGAGTGAGGAAAGGAGGGGAGAAAGTCTTGGTCAAAGTTAGGGCTCTGCTGCTCCTGCTTATCCTGTTTCTCCTCTGTGCTGAAGGACCAGTTAGACTTGTCTTTGATTAATTGTTGAGGGCCCGGGAACTCCTCTGGGAAGGTGACCCAGGGGACAGCAGGGGAAAGAGATGCTGACCAACAGTAGAAATCTGCCAGAAAAGTTCAAGATCCCTTCACACCTATCCCGGTGCTCAGCCAACTAAGAAGCACCTTAGATCTATAGTAATCCAGTCAATTTATCTATCAATTATATCTAAATAAAACTGGAGGGAAAAAGTAATTCAGTCAGTATATGCCTAGACACTGTGCTGCAAGCTCCAAATGTATTATCTCATCAATACTCGTAACAGCCCTAATATCTCCCTAGGAGGTAGATTTTTTAAAATTTAATTTAATTTATTTATTTTTGGCTGAGTTGGGTCTTCGTTGCTGTGCGCAGGCTTTCTCTAGTTGCGGCGAGCGGGGGCTGCTCTTCCTTGCGGTGCGCGGGCTTCTCGTTGCGGTGGCTTCTCTTGTTGTGGAGCACAGGCTCTAGGCGCACGGGCTTCAGCAGTTGTGGCTTGTGGGCTCAGTGGTTGCCACGCGAAGGCTCTAGAGCGCAGGCTCAGTAGTTGTGGCGCACGGGCTTAGCTGCTCCACGGCACGTGGGATCTTCCCAGAACAGAGCTCTAACCCGTGTCCCCTGCATTGGCAGGCGGATTCTTAACCACTGCGCCACCAGGGAAGCCCCATTTTTTAAAAAAATATTTAATTTATTTGGCTGCACTGGGTCTTAGTTGAGGCACACGGGATCTTTAGTTGTGGCATGCAGGATCTAGTTCCTTGACCAGGCATGGAACCCGGCCCCCCTGCATTAGGAGCTCAGAGTCTTAACCACTAGACCACCAGGGAAGTCCAGGGAGGCAATTTTATATAGATAGTGTGGTCAAGGATAGCCTAGCTGAAAAAGCGACAATTGTCAAAGACTTAAAGAAAGTGGAATAGGGAGAGAGCCAGGCAGGTGTGCCAGGCTCGGTGGGGTCATGACCTAAGGCCACACTAGTAACTGTGATTCAAACCTAGGTCCTTCTAGGGGCTTCCCTTCCCTGGTGGTGCAGTGGTTAAGAATCCTCCTGCCAGTGCAGGAGACACGGGTTTGAGCCCTGGTCCAGGAAGATCCCCCATGCCACGGAGCAACTAAGCCTGTGCACCACAACTACTGAGCCTGCACTCTACAGCTTGCGAGCCACAACTACTGAGCCCGTGTGCCACGACTACTGAAGCCCACGCGCCTAAAGCCCACGCGCCTAGAGCCTGTGCTCCGCAGCAAGAAAAGCCACTACAATGAGAAGCCTGCTCACCGCAACGGAGAGTAGCCCCCTCTTGCCAAAACTAGAGAAAGCCTACGCGCAGCAAGGAAGACCCAACACAGCCATAGGTAAATAAATAAACAAACCTAGGCCTTCTAGTACAGAACCAGAGTTAACCCCTCCACTATGCTGTCTCAAACCCGGTAAATGTCCCCAGTGTCAGCCTTGACCAGCTGGGGTTAACCCCTTTTATTGGTGTTTCATCCCTCTCCCTTTCTGGGTCTTTTAGGGTGTAAGAAAATGTTTCTCCAACTTTAGTGGACATCAGAGTCCCTTGGGAAACTTGATAAACATGAGTTTCCTGGGTTCTACCCCCAGAGGTTCTAATTCGATCCAAGGACCCCTCTTTGAAAAGTTACTAAGTAAGGGATCTAAATGAAATGACTTTAGAATCCACCAGAAGAGCAAGTTAGAAATTGCTATTCAAATTTTAAATATACATCCCCAGGGGAAAAAAAAACTGTAATGATAATAGTAGCAATAATAATAGTGTGTGTTTATTGAGCTCTTATTATGTGCCAGAAACTGTACTAAGCTCTTTTATATACATCATCTTATTTCATTCTCACAAACTGGTGGAATAGGTACTATTGTGATCCTCATTTTAAAATGAGAATTTTGAAACATAGACATATTAGGTCATTTGCCCAAGATCACACAGTAGTCTGTGGTGAAATCTGTGGTGGTCTCACTCCAAAATCCACACTCTTAGCAGTTAACACCAAAAGTATTACAGTGGTTACCTCTTAGGAGAGCAGATGTGTTCTCCTCTTACTTCATACATAGCTGCACTGTTTGATTTGTTTATAATGAGCATTATTACATTTTTAATTTCTAAAAGGTCTTTAAATTTCTGTTTACAAAAATCGCACACACAAAAAAAGGTAAAAAATGTCAAGCCTTTTGAGCCAAAATAAAATCCTTTTATTCCAAGGAGATAATCAGCAGACCACAGAAAAATATACAATAGAGATTGTTTCCTAACAATCCTAAGGTCCTAACTATCCATCAAGAGGGACTGATGACATAAATTATGATACACCATGAAATGGAAAAAGGCAGCCATTAAAATTAATGAAATAGGGCTTCATTTATAGATATAGAGAGATGCCCATGACATGTTGAGTTTATAAAGCAGGTTGTAGAAGAGTATGGATGGCATGAAAAAAAAATTATGTGGACAGATAGCTATCTAGCTAACATAGACTAGATTTCCATGGTGGTCCAGTGGTTAAGAATCTGCCTGCCAATACAGGGGACATGGGTTCGAGCCCTGGTCTGGGAAGATCCCACATGCCATTCAGCAACTGAGCCCTGCGCCACAACTGCTGAGCCTGTGCTCTAGAGCCCACGAGCCACAACTACTGAGCCCTCCTGCTGCAACTACTGAAGCCCACGTGCCTAGAGCCCATGCTCTGCAGCAAAAGAAGCCACCACAAGGAGAAGCCTGCACACCTCAACGAAGAGTAGCCCCTGCTTGCCACAACTAGAGAAGGCCTGCACGCAGCAATGAAAACCCAGCACAGCCTAAATAAATAAATAAATAAATAAAATTTTTTTAAAATAAAATATTTACTTAAAAAAGACATGTCCTATATATCTAGAGAGAGATCTAAAAGGACATTTACAAATGTCAAGCTTCCTCCTCTCTTAATGATGGAATTTAGGGGCCTATTAACTTAAATTTTTGAAACTTTTCCTTACTGTTTGAATTGTTTATATATTTTTTTTAAATTTTAGTAGCAATGAGCACACCTAACACCAAGATTTTGGTTTCTAATACCACTCTCCAATGAAAGAAAACAGGGCTCCTTGGGGAAATGGCTGATTCAAGGGCCGGGGCAGGAATATGCCAGATAAGCTTGAAGCATCTTGTATTGACAGAAAGAAGGGAAGTGCTCAAAATATAAAAGGATGGAGGGGGGACATGTCAAAGGGATACAGGAGCCAACCTGAAGGTACTCCCAAGGGCCAAAACTAGAACTATTTGAACAAGAAAATAAATAACACAGTATTGGATTATAACCTAAAGTATAAAATATGTAAACATACTAAGCCCATGCTGAATAAATGTTATCAAATAAATAAATGGAGGAGAAGAGATTCATTGTCCTTATAGAATTCCAAGCAATGTGTGTAGATACTCCCTGCTCCAGAAAGTGAAGCTTAACGTTTTCCCTTCCCTCCTGAGTGTGGGCTCTAATTATTGACCAGTTTCCAAAGAGTTGAGTATAGGAAAGGAAAAATAATAACTTCACAGCTAAGAAACCTGATAAGCACTACCTTAACTAAGGGATCAAAGTTAACATTACCAGTGAAAATTCATGTTGATATCATGTACCCCAATTTGAGGTGATGATAAGGGAACTTCACTTTTGTAGTATTTTTTCTGGAAAACCCATAAACCCGACTATTCATAAGGAAAACACCAAAAAAATCAAATTGAGTGACATTCTGACCAGTACCCTTCAAGACTGTCAAGGTCGTGAAAAATAAACAATGAGAAACTGTTACAGACCAGGGATGCCTAAGGAGACATGACAACTAAATGTAATGTGATATCTTGGTTGGTAATCTGGGACAGAAAAAAAGGGCATCAGTGGAAAAACAGTTGAAATTCAAATAAAGTCTAGAGTTTAGTTAATAGTATTGTGCTAACGTTTGTTTCTTACTTTGATGACTGTAGTATGGTAATATAAGATATTAACATTAAGGGAAACTGGTTGAGGAGCATATGAAAACTTTCTCTACCCTCTTTTCAACTTTTCTGTAAGCCTAAAATTATTTCAAAATAAAAGATTTTTAAATGCATTTTTTAAAAACCGGGGGGGGGGGCTTTTTAAAAAAAAACCAAATGCACTGGAAATTCTCATCCCAATTCTGTCCTGAGGCTAGCTGAAAGAGAAAATCCTGGAAGCAAAGTGCACAGAGAAATTCTCATAGAGAATGGGGATAGTTGGAGGATGGTGGGGGGGGTGTCCCTCCAATGAAGATATAATCTGTGATCATCATGGAAAATCCTTCCTAAGGCTGAGGATGTTTTAAAATACCCCAGATAGAGAGCTTGGCATTGGGGGAAGCTCCTTCTCAGATCAGTGGTTCTCAAAGCACGGTCCCTGATCAGCAACATCAGCATCACCTGGGAACTTGTTAGAATCACAAATTATTAGGCACTACCCCAGACCTACTGAATCAAACACTCTGGGAGTGGGGCCCAGCAATCTGTGTCTTTACAAATCCTCTTGTGAGCTAAATTCAGACAAAAGTTTCATTCTTCTGCTTTAGGTCAGAAGTGGGCAAATTATGACCCACAGGCCAAATCTAGCTTAGTACTGTTTTTGTACAGCCTGTGAGCCAAGAATGATTTTTACATTATTAAACGGTTGGGGAAAAATAATCAAAAGAAGAATAATATTTCACAGCATGTGAAAGTTACATGAAGTTCAGAGGTCAGTGTCCGTAAGTAAAATTTTATAGAATACAACTATGCCCATTCATTTATGCATTGTGTGTGTTTGCTTTGGTGCTGCAACAGCAGAACTGAGTAGTTGCAACAGAGACCATATTGCCCAGAAGGTTAAAATATTTACTACCTGACCCCTTACAGAAAAAATTTGCCAACCCCTGCTCTAGAAAAATAGAAGCCATCTAAATACTCCCAGGGTAATTGGGATTGACACATATACACTATTGATACTATGTATAAAATAGATAAGTAATGAGAACCTACTGTATAGCACAGGAAACTCTATTCAATGCTCTGTGGTGACCTAAATGGGACGGAAATCCAGAAAAGAGGGGATATATGTATACGTACAGCTGATTCACTTTGCTGTACAGTAGAAACTAATACAACATTGTAAAGCAACAATACTCCAATAAAAATTAAATAAATAAATACTCCCAGGGTGATAAATAAATAAATACCCACAGGGTAGAGTCATCAGATAAAATATGATGCAATATTTGGGGCATACTTACACTAAAACTGTTATTCACTGATATTCACTGTTTATCTGAAATTCACATTTAACCAGGTGTCCTGTATTTTTTTAATTGAGGCATGGTTGATTTACAATATTATACTAGATTCAGGTGCGCAGGTGTTCTGTATATTTATTTGCTAAATCTGGTAACCCCATCCCAGGGAGAAGGAGAACTCCATGCTCCCAAAATCTTGCTAACCAAAAAGAATGAAGGTCAGCAAGGTAGCCAAAAAAAAAAAAAAAAAAAAGTCAACCTCCTCCCAAGGCTGTGTATACTGTCTCAAGTCTAAAGTGCCACCCCCAGTCCACCCCACCTCCCCACCCCCGTCACTGTATCCCATTATCCTGTAGTATGTTCTTCATTACACTTATTATATAAATGTATCTTACGTATCAAAAAAAAAAAAAAAAAGAATGAAGGTCAGTAGCCTCCGGTAACCTGACCGCAGGCTTGCTCTGAGGTGATGCGGCCAGGTAGGACGGGGCTGAGGTTGGGCTTGGAAAGGGGAGAGGTGGGAGGAGACATGGGGTTCATCTATGGCACAAGCGAAAGAGCCGGTGAATTACCTGAGTCTCAAGAATTTCCCAGAATGGAAAAATACAGCACCTTAAAGGGGGCACATACGAGGCTCCTGGCCAGGACTGTGGTTACTCAACTATGTTCTTAGGTTACTTTTGTTGGCCTGGCCCCAGAGGAATGCTGACACTTGTCACCCTGTTCCCTGAACTTGGCAGGGCCAGAGCCTTATGGACCTACATAACAGAGACCTCTAGATCCTTGAGTCACCATTCTGGGTGGAATATGTTTCCCTCCACTGTGAAAGCCTGTTTGGCATTCAAGCAAAATGAATAGACCTTTCTCTTTTTTTATTCTTACCCATTGTCCTCAGAAACTAAGGCTGAAGTAGTCACTTGGCTCTGGGCCTGTCCTTACCTGCTCCCTGGGAGGCAGCTTCCACACCCTTTGGCCTGAATCATTTCAGGTAACAAATGAGAGGACCCTCCAAAGAAGCCAAGAGCCTATCCTTCTTACTTTACATTAGAGCTGACATTATGGAAAAATGCTTGGTATCCAACAGATGTTCATTATATGGTGGTTTCCATTTCATTGACTTAGAACAGGGGACCAAGCCCTTCATTCTTGTTCTATTTGGTGGCAGCTTTGCTCTGGTGAGAAACTCTCTTGCTCAAGAGCAGCTTAGGCACACAGGTGCATTGTGCCAGTAGTTGGGGAGGGGGGCCACACAGGGCAGGGGATTGCATTACTTGGATATGGTGGTTGTGGGTATCTCCACTAGGTGAGTTTTCCTGTTTTTCTTTCTTTTTTTTTTTTTTTTTTGCGGTATGAGGGCCTCTCACTGTTGTGGCCTCTCCCGTTGCGGAGCACAGGCTCCGGATGCACAGGTTCAGCGGCCATGGCTCACGGGCCCAGCCGCTCCGCGGCATGTGGGATCTTCCCGGACCAGGGCACGAACCCGTGTCTCCTGCATCGGCAGGCGGATTCTCAACCACTGCGCCACCAGGGAAGCCCCCTCTTTTTTCTTTTCCACCTTGATCCAATACCTAACCCTCCACAGAATAAACAGAACAGTGACATATTTTGTAGTTTTCATGGTTGATTTCCTGCACTTTTGCGTGTGTTTGTGTGTGTGTGTGGAACTTCCCTGACCAGGGATGGAACCGTGCCCCCTGCAGTGGAAGTGCTGAGTCTTAACCACTACACCACTGGGGAAGTCCAGATTTCCTGCACTTTTGACAATAGAATAAACAGCAACTCTGGCTTTGAAATCAAACAGACTTCGGTCCAATCTGGGCTCTGACATTTATCAGCTGTGTGATCCTAAGCAAGTGACTAAACATCTCTGAGCCTCAGTTTCTGCATTTGTAAAATTATGATAATAAAAGGACCTACTTCATAGGGTTGAGGGGAAGAATAAATGTCCATGTAAAGAAACAGGCAGAAAGAAAGCATTCAACAACAGTCATGTACTATTATTATATTTAATATTAGTATTATTACTCCCTTCTGTTAAAACTGCAGAAATCACCTCCTGATACTTCAGAACACCAAGGAAGGAATTTTACCCAAGTCTGTCCACCAGGTGGCACATGAGTGCTAAATTGCCTAGGCCATTTTCGTACCAGAAGGATCTCATTTTAATTGTTTTTTTTAAAATAAAACGTAGCAAATATTTTTGTAAGCAATATTATATATATGTGTATATATATATATATATATATATATTTTTTTTTTTTTTTTTGCTGCGCGTATTGTGGGATCTTAGTTCCGTGACCAGGGATTGAACCCCCTCACCCCAGCAGTGAAGCACGGGATCCTAACCACTGGACCGCCAGGGAATTCCCTATATCTTTATAATCTTTATACTCAACTTTATTGAAGTGTTATTTACATACCATAAAATTCACTCGTTTCGAGTGCACAATTCAATGATATTTTAGTACATTTTGACCAAGTTCTGCAATCATTGTAATAGTTTAATTTTGGAACATTTACATCACCCTAATAATATCTCTCTATAAGCTATATTTCCTAACTTAAATTTTTATGACATGTTTGGGGACTTCCCTGGTGGTCCAGTGGTTAAGAATCTGCCTTCCAATGCAGGGCACGCGGATTCGATCCCTTGTTGGGAAACTAAGATCCCACGTGCCGCGGGGCAACTAAACCTGCATGCTGCAACTAGAGAAAAGACTGCGTGCCTCAACTACTGAGCCCATGCACTCTGGAGACCAAGAACCACAACTAGAGAAGCCCGCACACCACAACTAGAGAGAAGCCCACAACAAACAGCCTGCACACCGCAATGAAGACCCAGCACAGCCCCCCCCCCAAAAAAAAGTACAATAAAAAATTATGCAATGTTTCAAAATCTGTAAAAGTTAATAGAATAATAACCATGTATTCATATCACACAGGTCTAACAAATGTTACCTTTTATAAGCATAGACTTGATACTGCAGGTACATTTCTGCATCTCCTCGCCTCCCTGCCTCTCCAGAAATAACTAGTATTCTGCTATTGGCCAGTGTCCTTCCTTCTATGTTTTAATATTTTTATTGCATGTGTATGTATCCATAAACAATATATGATAGTTATGTTTCCTTTAAAATGTCCATAAATGTTATCATACTATTTATAGAAAAGTTGGGTTTTTTTAACCTAATATTGGGTAAATATTCTCTAATTTCACCTCACAAAGGTTGTATCAATTTGCATTCTCACAACCAGTGTGTGAAAACTCCAGTTTCCCTTGCCAACACAGTGTGCTCTCAAAGTTTTATCTTTTACCTTTGACAATCTCATAGTGAAAAATGACATCTCAGTATAATTCTAATTCATGTTTCTCAGGTTATGAATGATACCTAGCATATTTTAATCTATTAAAGATCAACTTGTAATTCATTTACTTTTATCAATCTGGTCATGTCCTTTGGCCTTTTTTTTTCAGTTTGTCAGACTTATTAATTTACAGTCACCCTTTATATACTAAGGAAATTAGCCTTATGCCATAAATAGGTGTTTCAAATATTTTTTTCAAGTTTATTGTTTGCCTTTTGACTTTTGGGATATGGGGACAGGGTTTGCAATGAGGAAATGTTTTATTTTTTGCAGGCTTTTCTCACCCCAATATCATTTTTAAATTACTTTACGAATTCTAGTATCTTTTAAAGTTAGTTTTTAATTTATTTATTGGCTGCGTTGGGTCTTCATTGCTGCATGCAGGCTTTCTCTAGTTGTGTCAAGCAGGGGCTACTCTACGTTGCGGTGCGCGGGATTCTCATTGCCATGGCTTCTCTTGTTGCAGAGCACAGGCTCTAGTCATGTGGGCTTCAGTAGTTGTGGCACATGGGCTCAGTAGTTGTGGCTCGTGGGCTCTAGAGCACAGGCTCAGTAGTTGTGGCGCACAGGCCTAGTTGCTCCACGGCATGTGGGATCTTCCCGGACCAGGGATCGAACCCCTGCCCCTGAATTGGCAGGCAGATTCTTAACAACTGCACCACCAGGGAAGTCCCCAAATTCTAGTATTTTTGTGGTTTCATTTTTAATATTTATATCTTTTATCTGTTTGGAATTTTATTCAGTGTGAATATGAGGTAGGGTTCCAATTTTATCTTTCCCGTTGCTTCAAACCATATTTATTGAATAATCCATCTTTTTCACAAAGCACACAATGCCATCTTTATCATATAATAAATTCCATATGCATTTCTGTCTAGTCATGGAACAATTTGCAGACTCCTTTAAAGGGCAGGTCAAAGCTGGGGGCCACAAATAAAGAATCTGCAGAGCTGGCTGGAGTCTGTGTTCTGAGTCAACTTTCTCTATACAGCTTCTGAGTTGCTGAACTCTGGGGAGAGCCTTGTTGGCTGCATTTGGCTGCTGGATGCCAAGAAGGTGGTCTTTGATTTAGAAAGATGGAACTTCTAGGAAGTAATGCTGCTTTGTGATCAGTTCTCTGGTTAAGATAAAGCATAAAAGATAAGAGATTAAAACTCACAAACTGATTAAGAAGTTCACAAACTGATTCTAAAATTTATATGCAAATGACCTATAATAGTCAAGATAAATCTCAAAAAAAGAGGAACAGAGTAGGAGGACTTACATTACCAGATTTCAAGACGTACCATAAAGCCGCAGTCATTAAGACAGTGTGGGGCTTCCCTGGTGGTGCAGTGGTTGAGAATCCACCTGCCAGTGAGGGGACATGGGTTCGAGCCCTGGTCTGGGAAGATCCCACATGCCACGGAGCAACTGGGCCCGTGAGCCACAATTACTGAGCCTGCGCGTCTGGAGCCTGTGCTCTGCAACAAGAGAGGCCGCGATAGTGAGAGGCCAGTGCACAGCGATGAAGAGCAGCCCCCGCTTGCCACAACTAGAGAAAGCCCTCACACAGAAACGAAGACCCAACACAGCCATAAATAAATAAAATTTATAAAAAAGACCAGTGTGGTATTGGCCTAAGATAGACAAGTAGATTAGTAGGACAGAGAGTCCAGATACAGCGTCCTACACATCCTTGGATTTATGACAAAGGCCCAAGTGCAATTCAATGGAAGAAAAAAATCCCCCTCCTCCCCTGCTCCCCAGTAAATGGAGCAACAGGATATCTCTTAAAAAACAAAAAACCCGGGACTTCCCTGGTGGTCCAGTGGTTGGGACTCCACATTTCCACTGCAGGGGGCATGGGTTCGATTCCTGGTCAGGGACTAAGATCTCACATGCCCAGGTGTGGCAAAAAACAGAAAAACAAAAACAAAAAACCCTTTACCCCTTCCTCAGACCATACGCAAATATTAATTCAAGATGGGTCATAGAATTAAATGTAAAAAAGTAAAACAATAAGGCTTCTAGAAGAAGACATAGAATATCTTTGTGACCATGGGGTAGGCAAGGATTTCTTAAATGGGCACAAAAAGCACAAATTATAATAGGTAATTCTTCTCTTTATTCAACATTTGTTGAGTGCCTACTGGGTGCTGTGCTATGCTAGGTACCAGACATGCCCATACAAAAAATGTCAGCCCAGACTTAGAGGAGCTGGTTCAGTTTAATGGGACAGACAGGCACCGCCTCAGGCAACAATACTGTAGCTTTCTAGGGTCTCTGATTAGGTAATCACAGGAGGCAGTGGTGGCAAGAGGAGGGGAACCTTACCCAGAGTTCTTAGAAGGCTTCTTGGAATATGTGAAATCAAAGCCAAGCCTTAAAGGATGAGGGAAATCTGACAGGTGTAGCAGAAAGAAACAGTGTTTTTGAAGTGCTGGCAGGGACGGAGCAGGTGAGTAGAACTGCAAGATATTCAGTTTGTGGGGAGCAGGTGGTTGGGACTGGATATAGTTTCAAGAATGTGTGTATGTTGTTAATTTTCCTTTAATTCATCACTTAAGCCAGAGGGTTCTCCAAGTTCATTGAGCACAAGGATCACCCACAAACTTCTAAAATGAACATTCTGGGACCCTGCCACAGAAATATTTACCCATTTATCCAGTAGGTGTGAAGTGGGCCTGAAAATCTGCATTTTAACAAGCATTTCCCCCTCCCCCAATGACGATAATTCTGCCAGCCATCAAACCACCCTTTGAAAAACAGTGATTATGCATTAAGGTTCTTCCCCCCGGGAAATGGAAAGTACTTTCTTAGGCAGCATGGGGTAAGAGAGCTGAGAGCTTTTCTGGATAATCAGACTATGATGCAAGTAAGCCTAATATGTCTCCTCCTCTGGAACCAGAAGGGCCCTGTGCAAGCATCTGAGGGATGAGGAAGCAAGGAGGCAGAGAGCAGCAGCTCCTGGGAATTCTGCCTAGTAACCAGGAGGTCTGGAAAATTTCCCAGCATGCTCTGGGGACTCAGGTCCAATCTCCATTCTCCTTATGAATATGTATGAGCCCCCAGAAGTCAGCTGGTTTCCTAGCCTCCTGCTTCAGAATTGACAAAATAATGTAAACATTACAGAGCCTGAGGACATACACATAGCATGTTTCAGGGCCTGGCACCTCGATTAGGAAACTGTTTTCTAGTAGTGGTTTCACAAGTATTTCTCCAGTAATAGATGAATAAACTTGTAACTATGTGCAAAATATCAAACAAAATGGATTTTTTAAGGACTGCCCTGAAAGTCCTACCTCCATCAACAGGGTTAGTGTGTATGATGAGTGCCTTTCCTATAGCTGACACTGGGTTGACAACCTAATAACAACCTCCTGGGAATTTCCTGGTGGTCCAATGGTTAGGACTCCAGGCTTTTACTGCCAAGGGCTGGGGGTTCAAGCCCTGGAGGGGGAACTAAGATCCCACAAGCTGTGCAGCACAGCCAAAAGAAAAAAAAACAAAGTCATTGCTAATAGCAACCTCTCCTTTACTCCCTGGCAGAGGCCTTATTTTTCCTTCTTAGCTTGGCAATTGTCTAAGCCCCTCTGGGTCATCATAAGGGGACCAGCTAATGGATCAACCCCTGGAGTCATTGAGAAATAGAAGATAGAACCCAAAACTCATAGGTGGAAATTAATAGGCTAGTGAAAAAAAAAAGCAAGGGCTAACTATTAAATACTTGAGAATCACCAGCTCATGAGAGCTGGAGATATTTATGAATAAATGGATGGCTGGAACTTTTAATAACCAAAAACTAAATAAATGCATACCCTACAGCCCTGCCCAGCAATTCCACTCTTGGGGTTATATCTAACAGAAATGAATGTCATATCTAACCAAGAACTAGAATATTCATTCTTGGGTGAAACAGAAACAAGCCAAATGTTCATCACTGTAGAATGGGTTAATAAATTGTGATATGCTCACAATTTATTTGAAATACTATACAGAAATGAAAATGAACAAACTAAGGCTATATACAAGAACATGAGTGAATATAAGCATCGAATATTGCATGAAATAAGTCAGATACAAAAGAGTATATAGTGTATTATTCTGTTTTTGTGGTTTTTTTTTTTTTTTTTTTTGGCTGTGCCATGCAGCATGTGGGATCTTAGTTCCTTGACCAGGGATGGCCAGGGATCGAACCCATGCCCCCTGCATTGGGAGCACAGAGTCTTAACCACTGGACCGCCAGGGAAGTCCCCATAATGTATTATTCTGTTTATAGGATGTTCAGGAACAGGCAAAACTTATTCTTATTTATTTATTTGTTTGTTTATTTGAGATATAATTGACATAAATTATTGAGTAAATTTAAGGTGTACAACATGTTGATTTGATATATTCATATATTGCAATATGATTACTACCTCAACATTAGCTAACACCTCTATCACCTCACACAATTATTTCCTTTTTGCCGTGAGAACACAAAACTTATTCTTAAATGATAGAAGTCAGAAGACTGGTTATGTTGTAGGAATAGGGAATAGGGTCATACAGAAAAGGAGCCTAAAGGAACTTACTGGTGCTGGAAATATTCTATTTCTTGATCTGGGTGGTGGTCACATGTATGTATACATATGTAAAAATTCATTGTGCAAACTCCCATCCTAGGTGGAATTTCTCCTAGCAAAATGAGAACATATGTCTACACAAAAACCTGCATACAAATGTTCATAGCAGCATTAATCATAGTAGCCAAAAGGTGGAAACAACACTGTATTAGTTTGCTAGGGCTGCTATGACAAAGTACCACAGACTAGGTTCCTTCAGAAATAGAAACTTATTTTCTCACAATTCTGGAGGCTAGAAGTCAGAGATACAAAAGTGTCAACAGAGTTGGTTTCTTCTGAGGCCTCTCTCACTGGCCTGTATCTTAACATATTCTCTCTGTGTGTCTGTGTACTAATTTCCTCTTGTTCTAAGGAAACCAGTCATATCGGATTAGAACCCAATATAACTCATTTTACTTAATTACCTCTTTAAAGACCCTGTCTCCAAATACATCACATTCTTAGGTACTTGGAATTAGGACTTCAACATATAAATTTTTAAAAAAATTTTATTGAAACATAGATGACTTACAATGTTGTGTTAGTATCAGGTGTACAGCACAGTGATTCAGTTATATATATATGTATTCTTTTTAAGATTCTTTTCAATTATACGTTATTACAAGATATTGAGTATAGTTTCCTGTGCTTTTGACCTATGAATTTTTGAAGGACACATTTCAGCTCATAACAAACCCAAATGTCCATCAACTGATGACTGGAAAAACAGAATGTGGTATATCCATTATAAAAGAATATCATTCGGGCTTCCCTGGTGGCACAGTGGTTGAGAGTCCGCCTGCCAATGCAGGGGACGCGGGTTCGTGCCCCGGTCTGGGAAGATCCCACATGCCGCGGAGCGACTGGGCCCGTGAGCCATGGCTGCTGAGCCTGCGCGTCCGGAGCCTGTGCTCCGCAAAGGGAGAGGCCACAACAGTGAGAGGCCCGCGTACCGCGAAAAAAAAAAAAAAAAAAGAATATCATTCGGCAGTAAAAAAGAAATGAAGTATTGATCCATGCTACAACATGAATAAACCTTAAAAACATCATGCTAAGTGAAAAAAGCCAGTCACAAAAATGTACATATTGGACTTCCCTGGTGGTCCAGTGACTTAAGACTCTGCGTTCCCAATGCAGGGGTCCAGGGTTCGAACCCTGGTCAGGGAACTAGATCCCACACGCCACAACTAAAAATCCCGCATGCCACAACTAAGACCCAATTCAGCCAAATAAGTAAGTAAATAAATATATATGTATTTTAAAAGTACATATTGTCTGACTCCATTCATATGAATGTCCATCATGGGCAAATCCATGGAGAAAGACAGTAGAATAGTGGTCGCCAGGCCTAGAGTGGAGATGAGGGGGAAATAGGGAGTGACTACTCATGAGCTCAAAGGTTCTTTTTGGGGCTTCCCTGGTGGCGCAGTGGTTGGGAGTCCGCCTGCCGATGCGGGGGACACGGGTTCGTGCCCTGGTCCGGGAGGATCCCACATGCCGCGGAGCGGCTGAGCCCGTGAGCCATGGCCGCTGGGCCTGCGCGTCCGGAGCCTGTGCTCCGCAGCGGGAGAGGCCACAACAGTGAGAGGCCCGCATACCGCAAAAAAAAAAAAAAAAAAGGTTCTTTTTGGGGTGGCAAAAATATCCTAAAATTAGACTGTTGCACAACTCTGAATATACTAAGCACCACTAAAGAGTTTAACTGGGTGAATTGTATGATATGTGAATTATATCTCAAGAAAGCTGTTATGAAAAATTCATTGCCCTATACCCTTAAGATTTCTGCACTTTATTGTGTGTCATATACCCCAATACAAACTAAAACAAATCAAAACTATATTAGTCCTGGGGCTTCCCTGGTGGCACGGTGCTTAAGAATCCCCAGCCCTGCTCTGGGAAGATCCCACATGCCGCGGAGCAACTAAGCCCATGTGCCACAAATACAGGGCCTGTGCTCTAGAGCTCACAAGCCACAACTACTGAGCTGGCGTGCCACAACTACTGAGCCTGTGTGCCACAACTACTGAAGCCCACGCTCCTAGAGCCCATGCTCCACACGAAGAGATGCCACCACTCGTCACAACTAGAGAAAGCCTGTGCACAGCAACGAAGACCCAACGCAGCTAAAAAAAAAAAACTATATCAGTCCCATAAACAACAAGGTCCTACTGAATAGCACAGGGGACGATATCCAATCTCATGGAATAGAACATAATGGAAAAGAATATTAAAAAAAGAATGTATAGGGACTTCCCTGGCAGGCCAGTGGTTGAGAATCCACACTCCCACTGCAGGGGGCATGAGTTCGATCCAGTCAGGGAACTGAGATCCTGCATGCCATGCGGTGCGGCCAAAAAAAAAAAAAAAGTATATATATGTGTATAACTGAGTCACTTTGCTGTACAGCGGAGATTGGCACAACATTATAAATCAACTAGACTCCAATTTTTTTAAAAAAGCTATATTAGTCCCTTCCTCCAGAGGTATTCAAGAAGATGGGTGGAGAGGAAGAAGGTATATGCTCACTGCCAGAGTTGCCCTTCACTGTATCTGAAAAAGTGCCAGAAAGATTAAGCATGCAGGCAAGTGGGACAAGGGACCTGAAAATGGATGGAGCTGGGGAAGAACTGAGGGAAGTAAAGTAGGATGCCTGAGAATAAAATGGAATTCAATTCAATGAAAACAAATTTGATTTTTGCCAAACGAAAACAAACCTACCTTTTAATATTTTCATATGAAGCAGCCCATAAAGAAAACCATCAACCAATACAAAACACAGGTGACTGTCAGGAACACCTTGATGTAATTCTGCAAGTATGAATTGAGTGCCTTCTATGTGTCAGAGTCTGTGCGAGGCACCAGGCCAGGAATCTGTGACTCCAGACAGCTGCTGGGAAGTACATGAGGGAGGAAGGGAAGAGAGACGGTGTTGGCTAGAGACACAAGGAAAAGCCTCATTCAGTTAGGAAAACCCCTAACCTTGAGCAGGGGCTGAGGCTGAGAGAAGCAGAGGATGGGGGTCGTGTTAGTGTGTGAACTGGGGCTTCAGGGAAGTGTTAGGGAGGAGGAAGTCCATTCTGGCTTCTCAGACTGGGTAGTGACAGCTTTAGCTAGAAGAGAGGGATCACCCTCCCCATCGGGCTGGGACTTGAGTTTGGCAGAGCAGGGAAGAGTAAGGCAACGCCTATCCTGAAGGCTTTATCAAAATTCCACTCTAGTCAATGCTGAATCTGCCTGAGCCAAGAAGGGAAAAGTTCAGGCCATGCTCCCCTAAGTTCAGATGCTGTCAATCCAGGTTGTGTTTGCAGGTATGAGAGATGAGGGGTAGTCTGGGATCAGACATTTAAATTTTTTAACAAGCCCTCAAATGATTCTGGTGCAAGTGGGTGGGAGGTAGGGGGATGTTTCTTAAACTATAGTTGGAGAAACACTGCCTAAGGGGAACTGCATCTAATCCTCTTCTACAGATTTGTCTCCTAGTAAAAAGTCTCTCCTAAATCCTTTCTGCTGCTGCTGTAATCACCACACACTGCCTGCCTCTTTTGGTCAGAAATAAAATGATGATAAACTTTTAAAAATTTCTGCTGCTGGGTACAGGCCAGTAAAAGCAAGGCAACCCAGGGAGTTAAGTGAACTTTTGAGCTTGTCATTGTTTCTAATTTATTCTTTGCTACCCTGGATGATGCCTCCCACTGTAAATTCTGAATTCAGAGGAACTTTTGGGTCACCCATGCAGGGGAAGAAAGCTAGTTGTTCCCAGGAGATAGGGGCGCTATTCTTTTGTTTATTTATTCAAAATATATTTATACCAAGTTGGCACGTATGTGGAACAACTGGAACTCTCATACACTGCTGGTGGGAATCTTAAATGGTACAATCACTTTGGGAAAACAGTTTGGTAGTTTCTTATAAAATTAAAACATAGGCTTACCATGTGGTCCAGCAGTTCCACTCCTAAGTGTTAATCCAAGAGAAATAAAAACATATGTCCTCCCAAAAGACTTGTACAGAATGTTCACAGCAGTTTTATCTGTATTGGCTAAAAACAGGAATTAATTCTATCAACACAAATTGTGGTATATCCATATGATGGAAAGCTATTAGACAATAAAATGGAATATGTTATTGATATGATCAATAGCATAGGTGAACTTCAAAAACATTATGCTGGGACTTCCCTGGTGGCCCAGTGGTTAATAATCCACCTGCCAACACAGGGGACACAGGTTCGAGCCCTGATCGGGGAAGATCCCACATGCCGCAGGGCAACTAAGCCTGTGTACCACAACTGCTGAGCTTGTGCTCTAGAGTCCGTGAGCCACAGCTACTGAGCCCGTGGGCTGCAACTACTGAAGCCAGGGCTCCTAGAGCCTGTGCTCCTCAAAATGAGAGGCCACCGCAGTGAGAAGCCCCTGCATCGCAACGAAGAGTAGCCCCCGCTCACCACAACTAGAGAAAACCCGTGTGCAGTAACGGAGCCAAAAATAAATTTCAAACAAACAAACAAACAAACAAAAACAGTTCAAAACATTATGCTGAGTGAAAGAAGCCGGACACAGAAGTGGACATACTGTATGATTCCACTTATATGAAATTTCACCCTGCAGTATATAAAGCATAATATGGGCTGCCAGGAGTTGGGTGAGGGTGTGGATTGAGAAAAGAATGATTGAAACTCTCTGTATCTTGATTGTAGTCATAATTACAGATGTCAAAATTGTACTGTGCAGGGCTTCCCTGGTGGCGCAGTGGTTGAGAATCCGCCTGCCGATGCAGGGGACATGGGTTCGTGCCCCGATCCGGGAAGATCCCACATGCCGCGGAGCGGCTGGGCCCGTGAGCCATGGCCGCTGAACCTGTGCATCCGGAGCCTGTGCTCCACAACGGGAGAGGCCACAACAGTGAGAGGTCCGTGTACCACAAAAACCAAAAAAAAAAAAAAAAAAAAATTGTACTGTGCACTTAAAAGAGCTGCTTTGTTTGTAAATTATGCTTCAATAAAATAAAATAAATAAGGTAAAAAAGAAAAAATATATCATGCTATAGATCACTCAACTAATAAGGCATACAAAGCATTCAGCAAGTATAAAAATTTGACTGTAATTCATCAGTACATTGTGCGCAGGTCAAGAGCAGAGGGAGAAATATGGATTCTTTTTTTTTTTGCTTTCTGATTACAAAAATAACCCACTTGTAAGAAGTAATTCTAAGTTCGTATAAACCCAACATTTCAGAGGCCACCACTGGAACTGGATTATTCCTCCAGTTTATTTCTAAGCCTATTCTAACGTATATTATTAGAGACTCCTATTAAATATAGTTTGCTTCTCAACTTTCTTCTTCATAAAACAAGATATTTCCCGTATCTTTTCATACTTACTTCTTTTTACTTTTTGTATAGTTCCATTGAAGTATAATTTAACTGGTCTCCTTTTTTTTTTTTTTTTTTTTTTTTTTTTTGCAGTATGCGGGCCTCTCACTGTCGTGGCCTCTCCCGTTGCGGAGCACAGGCTCCGCGGCCATGGCTCACGGGCTTAGTTGCTCCGCGGCATGTGGGATCTTCCCGGACCAGGGCACGAACCCGTGTCTGCATCGGCAGGCGGATTCTCAACCACTGCGCCACCAGGGAAGCCCAAACTGGTCTCCTTTTGAGGGACCATTTGTTGCTATTTTCATTCCTTTCTTTTTTTTTCTTTTGCTCAGCACAGCATGCGGGATCTTATTTCCCCAGCCAAGGATTGAACCCATGCCCCCTGCAGTGGAAGCGCAGAGCCTTAACCATCAGGGAAGCCCATCCTTTTTTTATTCCTGAAAACAATTATAGCTATCCTTGTAATTACACAGCATGAGGATTCCTATATGTAAGTTTGTTTCCTAGAAGTTTGTTGGTCAAATTGCTTGGTTAAAAAGAATAACAGTTTCAAGGAGGGGAAAAATGATTCCTTTTCTGTTGCTGTGGCTGCAGGACCTCTGTGGGGCGGGGCTGGGGAGGAAAGGAGATACATGTTCTCAGAATGCTTTCTTTATCAGACAAGATTATTAATTACAAGGTAAAAACCCAACTCTGGCTGATTAGTGAAAATGGATTTTTGTTGAAAGGATTCTATTTAGTTCACAGAATCAGGGGAAACTTTTGTTATAAACTGAATAACATTTTGTGGATCAGTTTGAGACTGGAACCACCACTGTAACACTGCTGCTATGGGAAAATCTGTTTCAAAGTTCAGAAACCTGTTTACAAATAACTTGAATTCACTGCAGTCGGAGACCACACCTAATTAATTGCTGTGACCCAAAAAGACTCTGTGGACTCTCACTGTGGAGGTTGGGTGGTCTTATACCTTAACTGTTCTGTTTCACCCCCAGCTGGGTGTACTTACTCAATTCTGATGCTAACATCTGTAGTTAGCACCTGACTCCAAAGGTGTATGGGCTCAGTCCCTGTGATAGGGCGATATAATAAGAAATAAATGTTTGGACTTGCCCTAGTTCCTGGCCTAAGAGCTTCTAAAACCCTTGGAAAATTCCCTGAGCGTTAGTGGTGAGAAGAGTTTTTTGTTATTCATTATAAGCTCCTTTCAACCATACTTGAGTTTATACTAATGAGGTGACTCTTGGTGGGTTCCTAGATAGCTTGAGGGTGAGGGCTGGTTACCAGATGAATCAACCAGTGATTAGAGCATTGGAATTTTTAGTCTCACCTTACGCCCACCTCCCAAAGGGAGAGGGGCTGGAGATTGAGTTAACCACAAATGGCCACAATGATTTAATCAACCATGCCTGTGTAATGGAACCTCCATAAAACCCCCTGAACTATGGCCTTCAGAGAGCTTCCATGTGTCAGGAGGGTGACGCACTTAAAGTCCACTGGGACAGACACTCCTGTGCTTGGGACCCATCCAGACTTTGCCTTATGTACCTCTTAGTCTGGCTGATCAACTGTACCCTTTATGATACACTGATAAACGTTAAGTAAAGTGTTTCCCTGAGTGCTGTAAGCCAATATAGCAAATTATCAAATACGAGGAGGGAGTTGTGGAGACCTTCAGTTTATAGCCGGTTGGTCAGAAGCATGGTGACGAACTGGGCTTGTGACTGGCCTCTGAAGTGGGGGAACGGGGAGCAGGGTTGTGGGACTGAGCCTTTAACTCGTGGGATCTGTTGCAAACTCCTCAGGTAGTTAGTGTGAGAACTGAATTAAATTGTAGGATACCCAGCTGAAGACATTTGTTGTCAGATGTTAATTGCTGTGAGTGAAAAACATCTTACTAGTCCTCAACAAGATGGCCCTTATGTCAACTGCTAGCCACATTTGGGGGTCCCCAGGCCAACCATACTTCTGACCAACTGGCTACAAATTCAGGGTTTCCCATGACTCCCTTAGGTTTAATAATTCACTAGAAGGACCCACAGAGCTTGGGAAAGCACTAAACTTACAATTACAGCTTTATTATAAAGCACTAAACTTACAATTACAGCTTTATCAGAAAGCATAGAGATCAGGAACAGCCAAATGAAGAGACACATAGGATGTAGCCTTTAGGGGCAACACAGAACTTTGGTGCCTTCTCCCTGTGGAGTCAGGGTGAGTCACACTCTGGGCACACAATAGGTTCACCAACCAGGAAGCTCCCGCCAGCCTAAGTGCCCACAGTTTTTATTGAGGTTTCGTCACCAAAGGCACGATAAATGAAATCACTGGTCACTTGACTGAACTCAGTCTCCAGACCTCTCCCCTCTTTGGAGGTGGAAGAGTCCAATCCTCTAATCATGTGATTGGTCTTTCTGGTGACCAGTCCACTATTCTGAAGCTATCTAGGGGCTCAATTTGAGTCACCTTGTTAGCATAACATAGACACTTCTGTTGCTCAGGAAATTCCAAGGTTTTTCTGTGCCAGGAACCAGGGACAAAAATCAGAGACATTATATTCTTTATAATACCACAGCAGTATCACACTCATTGTCATTACCATTGTGCCTGTCTCCATGGTAAGCTTCCGGGAAGGTAGGGAGCTTGACCTTTGTTTGCCACATATGGTGCCCTCTTTTAATTTGCTGAGCAAATCAATGAGGCTGGTGCTGATGTGGTTCTGGACTTCAGGTATTGGTTATGCTGTATTCAAAAACAGCACCTTGTAGCCAAAATGTCTATCAACAGGGAACTAGTTGAATAAATCACGGCACATCATACAATGGAATCACTACTGAAAAGGTATGAAGATGATCTAGATAGATGTGCTAATAATAAATAGATCTCTAAGGCAGAATGTGTAGTACTACAAAAAAAAGTCAAGGTGCAGAACAATATAGAATGGTATGTTCTCTTTCACATACAATGAAAAGTGTTTAAATCCTAACTGTACAGCCTAGTGACAATTTACTAATTAATACATCCGTGTTTACCACTTTGCAGATCAAATTATAGAACATTTCCAGGACTTTGAAGTCTTTCTCATATTTCCTTGCAGACCATACTCTCCAAATGGGAGCCATTATTCTAACTTCTCTCACCTTACATTAATTTTGCCTGATTTTGAACTTTATATCTTTGGAATCAGAGAATATAATGCCTATTTAAACTAAACATTCTACCCTGTTATAAATAAATAATGCTTTGTGACCTGCTTCTCCTGCTTACCACTATGTCATGAATGTCTTGCATTTATAATCTGCAAAAAGATGATGACTTTAAATTGTTGCATTGTAAATAATATGTTCTCTGCTATATTTAACTATCCTATTATTATTATTATTTTTTAAATTCATGAGGGAGGAGTTCAGAGAATCCATACAGGCAGCAAGTGGAGAAACTAGAACCCAGGACTGCGTGTCAGGCGCTCACTTTTCCACTGCAAAAAGCAAAGTGCTCAATTATGGGCAGAGTCTTGCAGATGTCTCGCGCGAGGGCATTATAGCAACAAGAATGACTAATAAGTATTAATGGCTCATGACAAGAGAACAAATGCCATTAATTATCTTAATATATAAGGCATATTAGTAATGTGTGTACAGAATTATTCATGCAAATATGATTAGCCTGTTTCAGGTGCAGTTTGCTGGGCGCAGACCTGGGCTCACAGCTCAGGTCTCTGCCCCTCCTTCCAGATGTGCATGGGTTGGGACTTCTAGGGACACGCCCCCGTGGAGCTCCGAGGAGCCAATCGGAGCGTGGAAGGCGGGGCTCTGGGAGCGACAACGGTGCTATCCAGTGGGCAGAGAGTCTGGGCCGACCCTGGCCAATGGGCGCGCTCCTCCAAGACGGTCGGAAGTGGTGAGGCGACTCCGGGGGCCGTTGTTCAGCGCGGGGGCTGACTGAAGAGGCTCAGTGTGTTGGCTGGCTGGTCGGTTCGGCGTCCTTCCTCTAGTCCCAGGTGAGAGAAGTGGTGGCCAGCGCCTGGGGAGTCTCCTGCGGCCTCCAGTTCGGGAGGAGGCCGGCATCCCGAGGGCGGGGTGTGTGGGCGACGGGCTTCCGGGCCCGGGGGTCGCGGGGGTTTCTCGTAAGGAGAAAGATGACCGCGCCGCGGCGTCTCCCCTGGCCAGTGGGGGAGGCCGTACTTTCTTCTCTGGAAACCGTAGCCTCGACAGCCCCTGGCGGCACCGCCCCTTCCAGGCGTTGGCCGCGGGGGCTGGGAGGCGGCCGTCCTTCGGAGCGCCGCCGTGGGCACCGCGCCCCGGGCGGGGCTGGGCCCGAGGCCCGAGCTGCCAGCCTCAGGGGTCGCGGATGGCCTAGTGCGGACTTTAGGCCGACGGGCCCGTGTTCGAGTCACCACTCGGAACAATTGTGCGACGGCTGTCTCCCTGGACTTCTCATTCGCGGTCTCTGAAATGGGGATGATGGCTTTCACTTCGTTGGATTGTGGTCTGGATTAAAAGATTGTCCATGTAAAGCGTTTAGCAATCAGTGAACACACAGTAAATGGCAACTGTTATTTGTGAAGCTGGTGCCCTCTCCACTTCCCATCTCGGACGCCCCCTAGGAGGGGGCAGTTGGAAACCGCCTCCTCCTGGGTGTGGACCCTGCGGTGGTGTCTCCACCCCCTTGGGCACAGGAAATCCCAGGGGTGCTGGCTGACCCCTAAGAGGGGCGCCTTCTAAGGTTTGAAGGAAACTTATTCTACCAAAGCGCGTCCATGCATTCGCTCATTTACTCCTCCCAGTGACTCTTTAAAATATTGTCAGTTGTCTGCGTGAGGAATCTGAGGCCCAGGAAGGTTAAATAACACATCTGCAGAGTGGCAGAACCAGAATTGGCCCTCAGAGGGGCCGACTCCGAGCCCTGCGCATCACCCCAACTTCCTTGCTGCTGGAAAACCGGGCACTTCCCTCATCCGAGGCTCTTACCTTGCCTTAGTGGGCTGGAATAATCTAAAGTAAATACAGGTATTAAAGTTGCAAGAGCTTTGCTTTCTGTATTGACATCTTGTTGAGAAAGAAGGAAAAATTTTCATTGGTGAAACCTGGCAGACACGATCTCAACTAAATGATAAAAGTTAGCATCATCTGTAATAAGAGCATCATGTGCTTTCTGATATAATGCACTGAGATGAGCACAAACATCACTTCTATGGTATTTCTGTCCAAAATGTATTAATCATGAGAAAACATCAAATGAACCCAAACTGAAGTATATTCTACAGAATAACTAGCCAGCTCATTTAATAAGGTTATGCAAGATGAAAGACTGAAGGAATTCCCTGGTGGTCCAGTGGTTAGGGCTCTGTGCTTCCACTACAGGGGGCACAGGTTCGATCCTTGGTCAGGGAACTAAGATCCTGCATACCTTGAGATGAAAAAAGAAAAACAACAACAAAAAAGAAAGACTGAAGAAATCTCCCAGATCAAAGAAGATTAAGGAGAAATAACAGCTAAATGCAATATGTGACTCAGGATTGCATCCTGAACCAGAGAAAGGGCATTAGTGGCGTGATTTATGAAATTAACTAATTGTAGATTAGTTATTAGTATTGTATTAGTGTTAGTTTCCTGCACTTGGTCATTTTACTATGGTTATTTATGATGTACTGGGTGAGAGGTATGTGGGAATTCTTTGTGCTGTTTTTGCAAGTCAAATTATCTTAAAATGAAAATTAAAAAATCAAAAGGTAAAACCCTAGTGTGTTGGGTATTAAATGAAATGCACTGGTTTTGGTGACATTTTCTGTGCACTGTTTTTTTTTTGTTTTGTTTTTGTGTTTTGCATGTCATTCTTAAAGCAGAAATGAAATTGAAAGATCATACTTCTTTCTTTGTTGTTTTCAGGAACAGCTAAAGATGGCTGAATTTCTGGATGGCCAGGACACTCGACTGTGTGACAACTGGTAAGGAATCTAAGAAATGTTCTTGGAATGAGGACAGTTCTTTAAAGAGTTGGTTTATTTATTGGCAGGTTAAAATTGGAGCCATATAATACGTTGTGCAAATATGTGGGACTAAAGCTTTATTAACAATTTTGGATAAAATTGCCTGTTCTAGAAACTCAACAACGTGGTTGGTTTAGGTAGCATAGAGTAGTGACTAGACTGATGGGATGAAGCTGGGATTCAGGGCTCTGGTTCCTACCATTAATTAGTTAATGACTTTTGGCAAGTCACTTGACTGCTTTGAAACCTCACTTTTCTGACCTATAGGTAAGGGAATTTATTTTTTGTCTTCCTGGAAAAATATTGTACTTTTTAAGGTTTTTTTGCTTTTTTTTTTTTTTTTTTAATTTATTTATTTGGCTACACTGGGTCTTAGTTGTTGCATGCAGGATCTTTAGTTGCAGCACGTGGGCTCTTAGTTCCAGCATGTGGGATCCAGTTCCCTGACCAGGGATCAAACCTGGGCCCCCCTGCATTGGGAGCACGGAGTCTTAGCCACTGGATCACCAGGAAAGTCCCTGCTTTTTAAAAGATGCTAAAAATATAATGAAATGTTCGGACTAGAGCAGTGTTTTATAAAGTGCGTTGCAAGGATTTCCCTGAATGGCTACAGTGGCTGTCTTGAGGTTGATTGGGAGCAAGGTTTAGTGTGAACTTGGCTCTACATATACAACCAGAGCAGCTCAGCTGTTTTTTTTTGCGGTACATGGGCCTCTCACTGTTGTGGCCTCTCCCGTTGTGGAGCACAGGCTCTGGATGCGCAGGCTCAGTAGCCATGGCTCACAGGCCTAGCCGCTCTGCGGCATGTGGGATCTTCCCAGACCGGGGCACGAACCCGTGTCCCCTGCATCAGCAGGTGGACTCGCAACCACTGCGCCACCAGTGAAGCCCTTTTTAAAAATATATATATATAAATTTATTTAATTTCCTTATCTTGGCTGTGTTGGGTCTTTGTTGCTGTGCACTGGCTTTCTCTAGTTATGGTGAGCGGGTGCTAGTCTTTGTTGTGGTGTGTGTGCTTCTCATTTCAGTGGCTTCTCTTGTTGTGGAGCACGGACTCTAGGTGCTGCAGGCTTCAGTAGTTGTGGCACTTGGGCTTAGTAGTTGTGTCTCACGGGCTCCGGAGTGCAGGCTCAGTAATTGTGGCGCATGGGCTTAGTTGCCCCACGACATGTGGGATCTTCCCGGACCAGGGCTCGAACCCGTGTCCCCTGCATTGGCGGGCGGATTCTTAACCACTGCGCCACCAGGGAAGCCCCAGCTCAACTGTTTTTATAAAGGATTTTGCTGAAGGAATGTTCACTGCTTTAAAAAAAAAAAGTCTAGTCAAAGTCTTCCAGCAGTCCAATTTAATCATTATCGTTTCATGATTCCAAAACTGTTAGTGGAAAGACTGGATGCAGACTTGAATGTCAAGCTTTCTTATTTTGTTGTTTTTAACCGACAAGAGTGACAAGAAAGAGCAACTCTTTCTTGCTGAAATGAAACTGAAGAGTTCAGCTAGTAATCAGCCGATTCCTGTTTGGGATTTCTCAAGAACCTGGTATTTCAATGATACACAAGTTCCCTTACTGAAAGCAAAAGAAAAAAGCAAAGCAGAACTATCTGTGCTCTGTTTAACTTACCAAACTGTGTTAGAAGGTGAGAGATGTTTTTTGCTTTTAAAGTCAGTCACAGACCTCATTTTTTAAAAATAAATTTATTTTAAAATTTTATTTATTTATCTTGGCTGCATTGGTTCTTTGTTGCTGTGTACGGGCTTTCTCTAGCTGTGGCGAGCAGGGGCTACTCTTTGTTGCAGTGCACCATCTCATTGCGGTGGCTTCTCTTGTTGCGGAGCATGGGCTCTAGGCACACGGGCTTTAGTAGGTGCAACACACGGGCTCAGTAGTTGTGGTACATGGGCTTAGTTGCTCCGTAGCATGTGGGATCTTCCTGGACCAGGGCTTGTACCCGTGTCCCCTGCATTGGCGGGCAGATTCTTAACCACTGTGCCATCAGGGAAGTCCAGAGAGTTTTTTCTTTTCTGTTTTGAATGGTTATTAATTATTGGTTCAATTTCATTAATAGATATAGGCCTATTCAGATCATCTATTTCTTTTTTTTTTAACTAAAAGTTTATTTTATTAAAATAAATGTTTAAAGTTACTTTCCATTTACAGTTAATACAAAATATTGCCTATATTCCCTGTGTTGTACAATACATCCTTGAGCCCATCTTACAATACTTTGTACCTCCTGCTCCCCGTCCCCTATATTGTTCCTCCCCACCCCCCACTCATAACCACTAGTTTCCTCAGTGTGTCTGTGAGTCTGCTTCTTTTTTCTTATATACACTAGTTGGTCATATTTTGTTAGATTCCACATATAAATGATATCATACATTTGCAACTATTTTCTCCCATTCAGTAGGTTGTCTTTTTAAAAATCATTTCTTTATTTTTTCCCCATGTTCAATATTAGTTATCTATTTTATACATATTGGTGTATACATGTCAATCCCAATATCCCAATTCATCCCCCCCACCCCACTTTCCCCTCTTGCTGTCCATGCATTTGTTCTCAGAGATGTTGATAAGGAAAATAGTTTGACCCAGATTGTTGAAAGGTTGAGCCAGATAAAAATTTTTCTTTTTTTATTGCCTTTTTCTTTCTGCTCAGTTTCTTGGCAGCATTAAGATATAATCAGAACAACTGCTGGTCACAATATTCTTTCCCTGCATGGAATTAAGATTTTATTTCTGTGAGGGTGTCTTGCCTTATAGGGTATTTTTTTCTACTGTGCTACTATCAATTTGCCATTTTAAAACTATTGTAGCTCTGTTTAGGTTTTATGTGTACTGTTCCTGATGCAAAGTGTAATAATCAATGATACAAATATTCACAAGGAAACATTGTGATTTTATAAGAAAACAGACAAATTGGCTTTAACATCAGTTAAGATACTCTTATTTTATTGGTCCACTCCAATTTGAAGGAATCTCAAACCTAGGACAGTATATAAATAACTATGCTAAGGGAGTTTAAACAAAGGCGGGGAGTAAGTTAATGGAAAGCTAATGAAAACAAGGTTATTCAAAGCCAAAGCAATTTATTAAAAGAAGAAAAGCAGATTAGCATGGAAAGCTGACTAAGCCAGCACAAACCTCCCGACTGGGTAGCCCTGTTTAAATTCCAGGTTTTAAAATTTTGTCTCTAGAGCCATATTCCTGTTGTTCCTTAAGAAAAGTTAAGGTACTCATCAAAATATGAGCTGTGATTAAACCTGCTGGGCCAGTAAAAAGAATAGTTTGTTGTGATTGAAGATGTTTTTTGCACGTTTTCTGTTTTCTTACTGTATTGTCCGATTGATGGGAGAGTTTGCGTCTAGGGAACAGAAACTTCAGTGTTAGAAGGCTTTGACTTTTTATTTTTGCATGGCTTGATGTGTTTAGCATTTGGAAGGCTACTGGAGATTTTTCTGAAAGCCTTGGCTTGCCTTTCATTCATTTCTATCTAAAATGAAATTTCATCTCTTACTTGGCTAGTCCTTCTTGGGGCTTTTAGCAGTTTTATCTAGAATGGAATTGTGTTCTCATTTATCTCACTTAGAATGTCTTGATTTTATCTGTAGGTAGGTAGCAAGTATATTGGTATTTTGTCTGGTTAGTACATTTGGCGGAACTACCTTGGCAGTTAAATTTAAAAAGAAAGCAAAACCATCAGGCAACTGTTTCATGTAATTGTTGCAAATAGCTTTTATCTTTTTCTTTCAACGTTTCCCAAGAGGTGAAAATGTGTAATAGTAAATGTTCTGTGACCTTACCTAACAGCTGTTTTTGATTCTTGCTTCTTTATGTTATGGTCCTTAATATTTTTTATTTCTAAAATTTTAGTGGCATTATGTATGTAGAATGCTCTATGTCAAAATAGCCCTGTAAAATAAAAACTATAGACATTTATTTTCTTGACTTTAAAAGAAAATTATTGTCAAAATTATGAAAGAAGAATGTAGAATCTCAACGCTGTAAGCAGTAGTTACTGGCTTTAATTTTTTGTGGCATTTGTGCACATAGGATTTGCAATCAGGATACAGCTTTGCTTCTTGCACTTTGTTGATGTGTACCATATTTAACTAGCTGTTCCCTTAGAGTTCAGATTTTTTTCTTTTTTAATAAATTTTTATTTATTTATTTTTGGCTGTGTTGGGTCATTGTTTCTGTGCGAGGGCTTTCTCTAGTTGTGGAGAGTGGGGACCACTCTTCATCGTGGTGCGCGGGCCTCTCACTGTCACGGCCTCTCTTGTTGCAGGGCACAAGCTCCAGACGCACAGGCTCAGTAGTTGTGGCTCATGGGCTTAGTTGCTCCGCGCCATGTGGGATCTTCCCAGACTAGGGCCCGAACGCGTGTCCCCGCATTAGCAGGCAGATTCTCAACCACTGCGCCACCAGGGAAGCCCGAGTTTAGATATTTTTAATGGTTTTTGGTTTTTTACCATTTTATGACACTAATGATAATCTTCATAATCCCAAGAGTGGAATTACTGGGTCTTTAACATGTAATTACAGGATCTTTAAATACTCTTTAAGCATATAATTTTATGGTCCTAGAGATGCATTTGTAGACAGTTTATTTTAAAAAATTATTATTATTTTTAAGTTAATTGATTAATTTATTTTCAGCTGCATTGGGTCTTTGATGCTGCGCGCGGGCTTTCTCTAGTTGCTGGGAGTGGGGGCTACTCTTCGTTGCAGTGCGCAGATGGCTTCAGTAGTTGTGGCTCATGGGCTTAGTTGCTCCACGACATGTGGGATCTTCCCAGACCAGGGCTCGAACCCATGTCCCCTGCATTACCAGGCGGATTCTTAACCACTGAGCCACCAGGGAAGTCCTGTAGACTGTTGAAAAGCAATGGTTTTATACTACCACTAGCAATATTTTAGAGTACTAGTTTCATAACATCTTTAATAGTGGGATTAATTTTAATATTTATTAGTTTAATAGAGTTAGATGATAACTTTGATTTATAGCTCCTTCCACTATATATTTTAATATTCTGCATTTAAAACCAGTGGTTTCCTTAGAAAGCTGGGAATTTTGGAGAAATAAGGGAAGTTAAATGTATTGAAACATTGGTCATTTCCCTCTTTATCCATTTGAGTTTTCTTCCCATCTCTCACACTTGATTGTTATTCTGTATCACCTTCCAGTTTTGGTATGAGAGCTGCCTTGATAGTTCTACCTTTGGATAAAAATGAATTTGCATTTTTTGGTGTCTTGGTCTTTGAGATGGGGAGTATGACTATTGCTGGAGGCACATCATTCATCCTACTTTGAAATGTTTCTTAGACTATGAAGATAAAAACTATAAAGGAGAAATAAGCTATCTACACCTTAACGTGGGAGAAGGTTTCTGTAGTATTCAGCTTCAGAGGCAAAATGGGTTATTAAAGATTTGTTGTGTAGGGCTTCCCTGGTGGCACAGTGGTTGAGAATCCGCCTGCCGATGCAGGGGACACAGGTTCGTGCCCCGGTCTGGGAAGATCCCACATGCCATGGAGCGGCTGGGCCTGTGAGCCATGGCCACTGAGCCTGCGCGTCCAGAGCCTGTGCTCCGCAACGGGAGAGGCCACAACAGTGAGAAGCCCGCGTACCGCAAAAAAAAAAAAAGATTTGTTGTGTAACTATCTGTATTTATCCTGTTCAGTATTTTATTTTCTGAAAATTTATTCTAGGTGACATACTTACAGGCACATTCTTTTAATGCATCCTTTAGTTAGACTGTGAAATTGGAGCTTTCTAATGGTCATAACCAAATGAGTGAAAGGAAGGCCTTTGAATATTATGTGCCTCTAGTTTGAGTGTGTATGTAATCTGGGAGAGGGGTTCAGTATTTCATTTTTGTACATTTCTGCAGTGAAGTTTATACCAACCCAGCCACAGAGCTTGGTCCCAATTAGTGTCCAGCCTGCTTTGAAAGACATGTTGGACATAAAGGAGGCAAGTTCCCCTTCCCCCACTGACGATCCCAAAGCTGGCATCTGCTTCTTTTGGTTTGACTTTTAGTGGAATAAAATCTACGGAGATTAAAGCTACCTGAGACTGAGAGTAAAAATAAATGGTAGGCTGTTTTTTAAATAATCCTGGAGTGGATCATTGTGCTTTGGGGCATGGATGGTTTTGGAAAAGCCTAGCTCAGCTAGCTCTTCCTGGCATCTGACTTCATGTTGTTAGTTGTGATAATCTCTGGCATCTAGAAAGTGAGGCTGAGCTTTTAGAGATAGTGCATAGCACTGATAACTCAGTGTTGCACAGAAGACTCAAAACCTTCAGGAGTTAATTCTTGAAAAGCAGGGGTAGTAACAGTCGTAAGAGCTTATACACTAGATACTCACTAAAGAGAAATAATGGAGACTAAAGATTGGACAGGACAGATTTCCGTGTGATACCTCTGGGCATAGATGTCAGTAATTCTTGCCTTTTTCTTTGATCTATTTCTATAGCAAAAAAGAAATTCCTGTGTTTAACTTTACCATCCATGAGATCCACTGTCAAAGGAACATTGGTATGTGTCCTATCTGCAAGGAACCATTTCCCAAATCTGACATGGAGACTCATATGGCTACAGAACACTGTCAGGTGAACCACCAAGTACTTAGATGTTAATAAATGGATTATACTTGATATTGTGTAATAGCAAGTGAGCATGTTGTCACAAATAACTTACTGATTCTTGCTTCTTACCCTAGGTGACCTGCAAATGTAACAAGAAGTTGGAGAAGAGGCAGTTAAAGAAGCATGAGGTTAGTTGCCCTGCACTATGAAGGCAGTGAATTACCATGGGGCCAATTCTATTGAGATTACAGAGCCACATGCAGAGCAGAAAGCCAGTGTTGTTGAGTCTTTGTTCTCCACAAGCTCCATGCACACTGCCTCTCAAAGCCTATTTGAGACTTTGTTTGCTGCCAGATTTGACTGCATGGCTGCTGTGCTTTATGCTCAAGCCTCAGAGCTTTTCCCTTTGGAACCAAGTCATTTCTCTTGGGGTTTGTTTATTGGCAGGCTCACTGGAGTGCTAAACCAAGCCTGGGATTGCTGGTGTGGTACGACCTCTAGCACACAGCCTGCCTTACATCTTGTAATTTCATTTTGACTTGTGTGTGTGTGCGTGTGTGTGTGTGTGTGTGTGTGTGTGTGTGTGTGTGTGTGTGTGTGTGGTACGCGGGCCTCTCACTGTTGTGGCCTCTCCTGTTGCGGAGCACAGGCTCTGGACGCGCAGGCTCAGCGGCCATGGCTCACGGGCCCAGCTACTCCGTGGCATGTGGGATCTTCCCGGACCGGGGCATGAACCCGTGTCCCCGGCATCGGCAGGCGGACTCTCAACCACTGCGCCACCAGGGAAGCCCCATTTTGACTTCTTGGTCACTTGGATGACATGCTGTTTATACCCAAAGAAATTCTCAGAGAGCATTTGATGAGAGAATATCATTTGGTGCCTAGTTGAGATAAAATTGGCTGTAGTTGAATGAGTATGTGTGTGTGCATATATATGCATGTATATATATATATATATATATATGTATATATATATATATATATTTTTGAATGAGCCTATTCAGTTGAAAATCCCAACAACTATTTAATTGGTGGTCATGCATGAGTGTGTGTATGTATGTAAAAATTCATCAAGGTATGCACTTATGATTTGTGCATTTCATTCTATGTATCTAAAAAAACTATTAACTTATTAATTTATAATTTTAAAAGGTGATTCATATTCAATGTAGAAAACTCGGAAAATATAAAAAGAAAGAAAGAACTACTCATGACCCCACAGCTCAGAGATAAACATCTCATAAATAATTTAGCACTCTTACTGTCATTATTTTTTCTAAGCATTTGACTTATGTTTTACTAGGCTTCACCAGCAAAAGGGGGGTTATGATTGAGGTCATATTAACAATAATAATAAGTATTTCTTTGGCTCTTAACATCTACTTGCTGCATAAAACAACTCCAATCAATTGTCCCCCTCTTCTCCTTTTTCTCCCAGCTATTTCTGGGAGTGATATGGTGATAACACCAATCATTATAAAGGTACAGGTACAAAGTATTTCCTAACATTCCTGCAAGTCAGGCTATGACAGTTGTAGACCACAGATTAAAGAGTTAAAAAAAAATTCTCCTTAAAAAAAAAATTGACACTTTATTTGCTGTTCTTGTGAGATACTAGCAATTTTTAGGGTTGTAAACAAAGTACTTTATATTATGTGGTGTGTGCCAGCAATTATTTGCTCTTTTGCTTTTGAATAACTTAAATCAGTGGCATTTATCTGATAAAACTTTTCTTTAAAAAAAATATTTCTGAATTGATATTATAGCTACATGGTATATAATTTTAAAGCCACAAAAGCATATATATATAAATTATCTCTCTTCCACCCCTATTCCTAAGCACTCTTTGTCAGTTTCTTATGTTTTCTGTAAGACATATTCCATGCATATACAAACAATGTGAAAAATGTTTGAAGTATCATTTATTTTATTTTTTTTAACATCTTTATTGGAGTATAACTGTTTTACAATGGTGCGTTAGTTTCTGCTTTACAACAAAGTGAATCAGTTATACATATACATATGTTACCATATCTCTTCCCTCTTGTGTCTCCCTCCCTCCCACCCTCCCTATCCTACCTCTCTAGGTGGTCACAAAGCACAGAGCTGATCTCCCTGTGCTATGCGGCTGCTTCCCACTAGCTATCTATTTTACATCTGGTAGTGTATATATGTCCATGCCACTCTTTCACTTCATCACAGCTTACCCTTCCCCCTCCCCATATCCTCAAGTCCATGCTCTAGTAGGTCTGTGTTTTATACCCATCCTACCACTAATTTCTTCATGACATTTTTTTTTTCTTAGATTCCATATATATGTGTTAGCATACGGTATTTGTTTTTCTCCTTCTGACTTACTTCACTCTGTATGACAGACTCCAGGTCTATTCACCTCATTACAAATAACTCAGTTTCATTTCTTTTTATGGCTGAGTGATATTCCACTGTATATATGTGCCACATCTTCTTTATCCATTCATCTGTTGATGGACACTTAGGTTGCTTCCATGTCCTGGCTATTGTAAATAGAACTGCAGTGAACATTTTGGTACATGACTCTTTTTGAATTATGGTTTTCTCAGGGTATATGCCCAGTAGTGGGTCGTATGGTAGTTCTATTTGTGGTTTTTAAGGAACCTCCATACTGTTCTCCATAGTGGCTGTATCAATTTACATTCCCACCAACAGTGCAAGCGGGTTCCCTTTTCTCCACACTCTCTCCAGCATTTATTGTTTATAGAGTTTTTGATGATGGCCATTCTGACCGGTGTGAGATGAAATCTCATTGTAGTTTTGATTTTCATTTCTCTAATGATTAATGATGTTGAGCATTCTTTCATGTGTTTGTTGGCAATCTGTATATCTTCTTTGGAGAAATGTCTATTTAGTTCTTCTGCCCATTTTTGGATTGAGTTGTTTGTTTTTTTGTTATTGAGCTGCATGAGTTGCTTATAAATTTTGGATATTAATCGTTTGTCAGTTGCAACTATTTTCTCCCATTCTGAGGGTTGTCTTTTGGTCTTGTTTATGGTATCCTTTGCTGTGCAAAAGCTTTTAAGTTTCATGAGGTCCCATTTGTTTTTATTTCCATTTCTCTAGGAGGTGGGTCAAAAAGGATCTTGTTGTGATTTATGTCATAGAGTGTTCTGCCTATGTTTTCCTCTAAGAGTTTGATAGTGTCTGGCCTTACATTTAGGTCTTTAACCCATTTTGAGTTTATTTTTGTGTATGGTGTTAGGGAGTGTTCTAATCTCATACTTTTATATGTACCTGTCCAGTTTTCCCAGCACCACTTACTGAAGAGGCTGTCTTTTCTCCCCTCTATATTCTTGCCTCCTTTATCAAAGATAAGGTGACCATATGTGCGTGGGTTTATCTCTGGGCTTTCTATCCTGTTCCATTGATCTGTATTTCTGTTTTTGTGCCAGTACCCTACTGTCTTGGTGACTGTAGCTTTGTAGTATAGTCTGAGGTCAGGGAGCCTGATTCCAACAGCTCCATTTTTCGTTCTCAAGATTGCTTTGGCTATTCGGGGTCTTTTGTGTTTCCATACAAATTGTGAAATTTTTTATTCTAGTTCTGTAAAAAATGCCACTGGTAGTTTGATAGGGATTGCATTGAATCTGTAGATTGCTTTGGGTAGTAGATTCATTTTCACAATGTTGATTCTTCCAATCCAAGAACATGGTATATTGCTACACCTATTTGTATCATCTTTAATTTCTTTCATCAGTGTCTTATAGTTTTCTGCATACAGGTCTTTTGTCTCCTTAGGTAGGTTTATTCCTAGATATTTTATTCTTTTTGTTGCAATGGTAAATGGGAGTGTTTTCTTAATATCACTGTCAGATTTTTCATCATTAGTGTATAAGAATGCCAGAGATTTCTGTGCATTAATTTTGTATCCTGCTACTTTACCAAATTCATTGATTAGCTCTAGTAGTTTTCTGGTAGCATCCTTAGGATTCTCTATGTATAGTATCATGTCATCTGCAAACAATGACAGCTTTACTTCTTCTTTTCCGATTTGGATTCCTTTTATTTCTTTTTCTTCTCTGATTGCTGTGGCTAGAACTTCCA